>NC_138162.1:62129729-62344729 GCF_964165515.1 Mesoplodon bidens
GAATGAGAATGAAAATCTGCTAGTTATTCTTCTCTCCAAAGGCTTCCTTAGTCTCTGATGGGTGCTGTGTTGCTTCTTAACCTTTCATTTGATGACATTGAGCCTGAGGGACATTTTCTGTACTGGACAGAACTGTGCCAACTCAAACTTAGTAATATTTAGAGTCCTGATAACTGCCTTCTCCTTCCCTAGATACAAGATCCCTCTCTTCTATTAGGAAACAGGGACAAGGGGGTATTACACTAAAATAATACACTGTTCCCTTTACTAGTAAATGTCTCCACAAATGGATCTGGGGCTCCACTCCACCCTCACCACTCAGCTCAAACTTCTTTTCCAAAAGTGACCAATTACCTCTTGTTCACAAATCAGATGGCCCTTTCTTCATGTTCATTCTCCTCTCCCTAATAAGCAACACTGACCTTTGCCCGCTCCCTTCTTTGTTGAATTCTCCTATTCCCTTCTCTTATGGATGCTCTATATTCCTTGGGCCAGCGTGATGAAGTGGTTAAGAGGACAGGCTCTGGAGTCAAATCCTGTCTCCACCAATTATGAGTGCTGATCCTAACTTCTTAGTAACTTGGTGTCCCCATGTATAAAATGGGGAAAATAACAGTGCCCAACTCATAGGCCTGTATTAAATGAATTAATTTATGTGAAGAGCTTAGAAGAGTGCCTCCCATCTAGCCTACATTTACAGAGTACTTGCTGCTATTACTATCTTTACTACTGCTATGGTTGTTGTTATATAGCTGCAGCTTTTATTATTACTACTATTTCTTCCTACCTCTTTGGTGCCTTTTCATTGGTCTCTTCTCAGCCCCATCTGTCTTTCCTCCAGACTCCTAAGTGTATGTGTGTTCTTGGCCTGCTTCTTTTTTTCTTGCTGCCTGAGGGAAATCTCATTGGGTCAGATCCTCTCAACCCCACTTTCCCCTAAAACCAGTGCTGTGGTGACCAGTCCTCACGGGCTTCGACCAGCTTCTCACAAGTGCAACCCACAGCACCTCATTCTGGGTCCCTAACAGGCACCCCTTGCTTCTCAACATGGGCCACCTGCAGGAAACTTGCTATACAAACATGCAGTTAAATCTATTCTTCTGAGGCCATCCTTGACCAGTGGGGGACAAGAGGCACTTCCTTCTCCCTTTCCACCTTTGGGTGAGTGGTTCTGAACCTCATTTCAAACATCTGCTCACAAGGTCCCAGGACAGAAACACCAGTCACCCTTACTAGTAAACATTTTGAGAGTGAGTTCTTGACTGGCTTTCCCTCCTTCCCTGTTTTTACTCCTTTCTAACTCCTCCTCCCTGGGATCAAATTTCCAGATGAATTTCCTGCCTCAGGTTGTTTTGGGGGAAAACCAAGCTAAGACACTCATCTATTAAGTCATGTAGTACTTAACTTCAAGGATTATCCTCAGTGCAGTTTTATGTCTAAGGTACGGACTTCAATTAATTTGGAGCCTAAGACTAATCTTTGAGGGAAGGGCGTCACTGGAATAGGCCCCTCTGGTTACCTAAATGAAAAGTAAGTAGCCACCCGCGGTCCTGGGAGAAGTTGAAAAGTTTCTGAGCACTGGAACTCAGTGTACTGGATTCCCACATAAAGTCCTGTGTTTACTTAGGACAGTTTTTCTGAGTTGACAGTTTCTTCTTGCCTTTGTTTTGTTGGGGTGGGGGTGGGGAATAGGTTTTTTATTTGTTGAAAGGTGGGTTTTGTTTGTTTGCTTTTTATAGAGATGAGTTGATGAGAGAAACATTTTGGTGTGTGGAGTTAGGAGAGGGATGATTTGAAGATAAGAAAGGGAAGGGAGAAGTTGAAGCAGCAGATTTCCTGTGTGACTTTATGGGACTAGTAAGGGCAAAGTTTTTCAGGAGATGGTGACAAAATGTGGCAACAGGTTGCAGATTAGATCTTGCCCTTCCCTCATTCCCAGCCTGCACACTTACCCAGAATAATTCTAACACCCCGGAAGTCAAGGCTTTGGCAGCATCACCGAACCACAGACTTGCCTCAGACACCACTGTTGCCTGAAGTTCACTGCCAGCAGAGGCAGCGCCATTTTCTTGAGCACCTCAGGGCAGCAGCATCCATTCGAGAAGCAAAGCTGGAGTGAGCGTGGTCGATGACGTGGGCAGACTGGACTATGGGCACATATCAGGCATCTTTTGGGGACTTTCAGAATTTATTAGGGCATACTTAGGTTAGAGATGTATCTCTCAGAGGTCCTCTTGGTCTTCCCTATCTTCAGAGCCTTTAGAAATTTGTTCCCACCATGACACTGCTATGGTGACCAGTCATGAGTCCACAGGGTAAAACACAAAAGTCCTCACCTCATCCCATACCTCCCAAATGTTGTCCCTCACCTGGGAGCTTCCTTATAAGAGTTTGGGCTTTCAAGGCAGTGGGATCCCTGCAGTGCCCAGGCAAGAGCCACCTGAAAGCCTGAGAGAGTTATTACTCTATAGTGCAAACTTTGACCTATGTGAAATGGAGCCAGAGAGTAAATTAATCCCTCTTCCTCCCCCATGGTTCTCCCAAGAACTAGTAATTTCTATGGAATCTTGGAAGGTTGAGTAATCAATCATCCTTGATACCAAGGGGTGGCAATCTCATGAATACACTCTTATGCCAGCTCCTCTCCTTTGCTGCCTCCCTCCCTTTTTCCCTCATTCCGGTAAACTGGGGTTAAAGTCCCTAACAAAGAAGTGGTGCGCAAGGTTTTGCATCAGGCTCTGCTTTCTGGGGAACAAAGAATGAGATAAGGTGGAGCTATGGTTGGGCAATCGATCAGTGGGGTTAGACCCAGTGTAATCTGGGATATTAAAATGCAAGACTCCCTCATTTTATACTTCTCAGTCTAGTGAAGGCAGGTAATTGAAGTTGTATCTTCTTCTCTAGATCAAAATACGGAGCACTAAATGCTCCCCAACACAAGTCTCCTATTTTCTGCATACTGGACATCTCCACCTGGCTGTCTCTCAAAAACTTCCAACTCAATATATGCACAACTGACCTCACTTGGGCCTGCTCAACCTTCCCTCGAACTGATAAAATGATTCATGCTGTAAGTTCCCTGTTTCAGTTGTCATTTTTATCCTAATCGTCACCCTCATCTACCAGATTAGAAAACTCAGAGTAAGCTTTAACTCCTCGTTCTCTAGAATACGTCACAACTAGTTGTTGCCTACTTGGTCTTTCTGGCTCCTCTGTACCTGCTGCACCGGTCCCTTTTGCTCTGTCCTCCCTGCCACTGTACTGGTTGAGGCTCATGTTAACATTTGCTGCAAGTATGGTGAGAGTATCCTAACTGGGTTCCCTGTTTCAGTCTTTCCCCTCTGATCCATCTTGTCAATCCCCCCACCCACAAACCCATTACTGTATTCTTCTTCATGCACCACAAGCTCCAAGATTTTAAGAACACAGTCAAAGTTACCCTTGAAAATGTCTTAAATATTTTGGCCTAGGAAGCACAGTATAAACTAGTTTTGCAAACATACTAGCAAGCAAACATAAGTGCATTGAATTGATATCTCCTCGTAAATCCAACATAGCTGGTTATTTTTCTTGTGTTAGAACAGACTGTAGTCTTCACGTTAAACACTCAGTGGTGTAGTTGACTTGCATTTAAAGGTGATGTTGTATGAAACATGAAGACCTTTAAAAACAATGGTCACCCTGACTGAGATGATATGCTCACACCATGAGAAGCACTGAAGAGCTAAGACTACTGAGGAAAAGAACCATTCACAACTCCCACCTCACTCTCACTCTGGACATGTGCTTATTGAGTGGGAAGGCAGGCAAAGCTAGCCACTCTCTTAAATCATTGTCTCTTGCTCTCACTCACATTTCCCAGAGCATTGGTTGAATTGGGATAAAGTAAATGTATATATGATGTGACTACACTGTACATATTTTTGTGTCACCCATGGACCCAATGCCTGCATGTAGTAGGCAATCGACTACTGAAGACACATGATAATAAACTGAATCAGGAAAACCTAATTCAGGTCCTGGTTCTAACATAGCAAACTGTCTGATTCGGGCAAGTCACTTTAACATACTGTGACTAAATTTATTGATTCATAAAAGTATATAGGTGATTTATTTCCCCCATAGTCACTTTATTTTGCTTGCGTACATGGATTGTATACCTTTTACTATTAATAATGATAACTATAATTATACAAATTATTTTGTATCAGACTAGACTTGGATCTTTTCATAAATTGTTTATCATTTAACACACATTAATTAACCCTGAAAAGGGTTGTGAATCAGGGTTTACATGAACTCTATGAACAAGCTAAAAAGCTCTTCTAATTATGAACAGTATGAACAGCTTACATAAGTGTATTTTTCAGTCTTTTTTTTTTTTTTGGTTATTAAACCAAAAGAGTCATTCTCCAAGTGTCCAGTAACAACTCTTGGTGTTGGGCAGCATTAACAAGCTTTTGCTGTAGCAGATAGACTTGTATTGATACACTGCAACTTGTTGAACCTAAGACAACTTGCTGTTAAAAAACAAATATTTTAAGAACAAGAAAGCAAAAAGGATTGTCAATTAAAGAAACATGGTGATTTCTTGGCACTTAAAATGTTCATTTTATACTTACTGAAAAGGCCGTTCAGTCTCAGAGCACTTTTAAAAAAAATAATATTTATGTGTTGGGGGTGGAGTCAAGATGGCAGTGGGGGAGGACGCAGAGTTTGCATCTTCCCACAACTAGGGCACCTGCCGGATGCTGGTGGGGGACCTTAACACCCAAGGAGATGGGAGGAACCCTCGAGTGACTGGGTAGGATATGGGGGAAGAGGGGGAGGAGAAGTGGAGGCCAGAGAGAACCAGTGCCCCTGGGGGGTGGCTGGGAGTGGGGAGGGGTTCCCATGCCTGGAGGGACCCTCGGCGGATCAGAGGATCTGGCGGAGTGCACCTAACATTTCACTTGCCCAATTGGGCCCCAGAAAGCCTGAGGGGCTCCTGGGCTGGGTCCTCCACCCTCTGAGACCCCCTCTGGGCTGTGTTGGTCATAGGGGCATAGGAGGGAAAGGGGGGAGAAGAGGAGAGGTGGACAGGGTGGGGCCCTCTGGGATTGGAGGATCAGGGCAGGCACAGCTGGTGTTTCCCCTGCCCACTCAGGCCAGGGAAGCCTTCTGGGCTTTTGAGTCTGGTCCCCCGTCTTCCAGGGACCCCTCTGGCCATGTGGGTCCTAGGACCATGGGCAGGGGGAGAAGAAGAGAGGCCTACAGGGAGGGCCCCTCCAGGATCAGAGGATCAGAGGGGAAAGTGCCTAGCATTTCCTCTGCCCACTTGGGCCCAGTGAGCCTGCTGGGGTCCTGGACCTGGTCCTCCACCCTCCAAGGCCTGAGGCACTCCTGGGCCCCTTCTGCTGCATTGAGCCTAAGCCTCACCCCCCAACCCCCCCAAGGCCTTTTCCAGCCCTGTGGGTCCTAAGCATAGGTCCTGCCTAAACCCTGCCTTTGCCTAAGCCCCGCCCTCCACAGTCAAGGGCTTTTCCGGACTTTTTTTTTTTTTTCTCCTCTTTTTACTATTGTGGTTCTGTTTTACCTTCTGGTGGTTGTTTGATCTGTATTTTTATTTTTTTATTCTTCCTAACATATCTGTTAATTTTCTAATCTTATTTTATTTTTTACTTTTTGTTATTGTTCTGCTCTTTTTTTCTTTTTTCTTTTTTTTTGTTTTTTGCCACCCCACATGGCTTCTGGGATCCTGGTTCTTGAGCAAGGGGTCAGGCCAGAGCTCCTGCAGTGGGAGCTCCGAGTTTGAACCACTGGACAACAGAGAATCTCAGACCCTGGGGAATATTCATCGGAGTGAGGTCTCCTGGAGGCCCTTATCTCGGCACCAAGACCCATCTCTACCCAACAGCCTACAAACTCCAGTGCTGGAAGCCATAGGCCAAACAACCAGTAAGACAGAAACACAATCCCACCCATCAAAAACAAAAAGAAAATCAGATGGCAAAAAAATATGTCACAGATGAAGGAGCAAGTTAAAAGCCTACAAGATCAAATAAATGAAGAGGAAATAGGCAACCTACCTGAAAAAGAATTCAGAGTAATAGTAGTAAAGATGATCCAAAATCTTGGAAATAGAATGGAGGCATGGATTGAGAAAATACAAGAATAACAGAATCAATAACAGAATAACTGAGTCAGAAGAACAAATAAGTGAGCTGGGGACAGAATGGTGGAAAAAACTGCCAAAAGCAGAATAAAGAAAAAAGAATGAAAAGAACTGAAGACAATCTCAGAGTCCTCTGGGACAACACTAAACGCACCAACCTTTGAATTATAGGGGCTGCAGAAGAAGAAGAGAAAAAGAAAGGGTCTGAGAAAATATTTGAAAAGATTATAGTCGAAAACTTCCCTAATATGGGAAAGGAAATAGTCACCCACCCAAGTCCAGGAAGCACAGAGAGTCCCATACAGGATAAATCCTAGGAGAAACACACCAAGACACATATTAATCAAACTAAGAAAAATTAAATTCAAAGAAAAAATATTAAAAGCGGCAAGGGAAAAGCAAAAAATAACATACAAAGGAATCCCCATAAGATTATCAGCTGATTTTTCACCAGAAACTCTGCAGGCCAGAAGGGAGTGGCAGGATATACTTAAAGAGATGAAAGAGAAAAACCTACAACCAAGATTGCTCTACCCAGCAAGGATCTCATTCAGATACGACAGAGAAATCAAAAACTTTACAGACAAGCAAAAGTTAAGAGAATTCAGCACCACCAAACCAGCTTTACAACAAATGAGAAAGGAACTTCTCTAGGCAGGAAACACAAGAGAAGAAAAAGACCCACAAAAACAAACCCAAATCAATTAAGAAAATGGTAATAGGAACATACATATCGATAATCACCTTGAAAGTAAATGGATTAAATGCTCCAACCAAAAGACTCTGACTGGCTAAATGGATACAAAAACAAGACCCATATATATGCTGTCTACAAGAGACCCAATTCAGACCTGGGGACACATACAGACTGAAAGTGAAGGGATGGAAAAAGATATTCCCTACAAATGGAAATCAAAAGAAAGCTGGAGTAGCAATACTAGTATCAGATAAAATAGACTTTAAAATAAAGACTGTTACAAGAGATAAGGAGGGACAATACATAATGATCAAAGGATCAATCCAAGGAGAAGATATAGCAATTATAAATGTTTATGCACCCAACATAGGAGCACCTCAATACATAAGGCAAATGCTAACAACCATAAAAGGGGAAATTGACAGTAACACAATAATAGTAGGGGACTTTAACACCCCACTTACACCAATGGACAGATCATCCAAACAGAAAATAAATAAGGAAACACAAGCTTTAAATGACACAATAGACCAGATAGGTTTAACTGATATTTATAGGACATTCCACCAGAAAGTGGCGGAATACACTTTCTTCTCAAGTACACATGGAACATGCTCCAGGATAGATCACATCTTGGGTCAAAAATCTAGCCTCATAAAATATAAGAAAATTGAAATTGTATCAAGCACCTTTTTGACCATAATGCTATGAGATTGGAAATCAATGACAGGAAAAAAACTGTAAAAAAAGCAAATACATGGAGGCTAAATAGTATGCTACAAATTAACCAAGAGATCACTGAACAAGTCAAAGAAGAAATAAAAAAACACATAGAAACAAATAACAATGAAAACACAACGACCCAAAACCTATGGGACGTGGCAAAGCAGTTCTAAGAAGGAAGTTTATAGCAATTCAAGCTCACCTCAAGAAATAAGAAAAATCTCAAATAAACATTCTAACCTTACACCTAAAGCACCTAGAGAAAGAAGAATAAAGAAAACACAAAGTCAGTAGAAGGAAAGAAATCATTAATCAGAGCAGAAATAAATGAAATAGAAATGAAGAAAACAATAGCAAAGATCAATAAAACTAAAAATTGGTTCTTTGAGAAGATAAACAAAATTGATAAACCTTTAGTCAGACTCATCAAGAAAAAAAGGGAGAGGATGCAAATCAATAAAATTAGAAATGAAAAAGGAGAAATCACAACTGACACTGCAGAAATACAAAGGATTATACGAGACTGCTACAAACAACTATATGCCAATAAAATGGACAACCACAAAGAAATAGACAAATTCTTGGAAAGGTACAATTTTCCAGACTGAAACAAGAAGAATTAGAAAATATAAACAGACCTATCACAAGTAATGAAATTGAAACTGTAATTTAAAATCTTCCAACAAACAAAAGTCCATGACCAGATGGCTTCAAAGGCGAATTCTATCAAACATTTAGAGAAGAACTAACACCAATCCTTCTCAAATTCTTCCAAAAAATTGCAAAGGGAGGAACACTCCCAAATTCGTTCTACGAAGCCACCGTCACCCTGATACCAAAAGCAGACTAAGATATCACAAAGAAAGAAAATTACAGACCAATATCACTGATGAACATAGATGCAAAAATCCTGAATAAAATACTAGGAAACAGAATCCAACAGCACATTAAAACGAGCATACACCATGGTCAAGTGGAATTTATCCCAGGGATGCAAGGATTCATCAATATATGCAAATCAATCAATGTGATACACCATATTAACAAATTAAGGAATAAAAACCATATGATCATCTCAAAAGATGCAGAAAAAGCTTCTGACAAAATTCAACTCCAGTTTATGATAAAAAGTTTCCAGAAAATGGGCATAGAGGGAACCTACCTATTACCTCATAATAAAGGCCATATATGACAAGCCCACAGGAAGCATCATACTCAATGGTGAAAAACTGAAAGCATTTCTATTAAGATCAGGAACAAGACAAGGATGTCCACTCTCTCCACTCTTATTCACATAGTTTTGGAAGTCCTAGTAATGTCAATCAGAGAAGAGAAAGAAATAAGAGGTATACAAATTGGAAAAAAAGAAGTAACACTGCCACTGTCTGCAGATGACTTGACACTATACATAGAAAATCCTACAGATGCCACCAGAAAACTACCAGAACTAATCAATAAATTTGGTAAGGTTGCAGGATACAAAATTAACGCACAGAAATCTCTGGTATTCCTATACACTAACAATGAAAAATCAGAAAGAGAAATTAAGGAAACAATCCCATTTACCATCACAACAAAAAGAATAAAATACCTAGGAATAAACCTACCCAAGGAGGCAAAAGACTTGTACTCAGAAATCTATAAAACACTAATGAAAGAAATCAAAGATAGCATAAACAGGTGGAGAAATATACCATGTTCTTGGATTGGAAGAATCAATATTGTGAAAATGACTATAATACCCAAAGCAACCTACAGATTCAATGCAATCCCTATCAAACTACCAGTGGCATTGTTCACAGAATTAGAACAAAAAATTGTACAATCTGCATGGAAACACAAAAGACCCCAAATAATAAAAGCAATCTTGAGAAAGAAAAATGGAGCTGGAGAAATCAGGTTCCCCAACTTCAAACTATACTACAAAGCCACAGTAATCAAGACAGTATGGTACTGGCACAAAAACAGAGATGTAGATCAGGGGCTTCCCTGGTGGCACAGTGGTTAAAAATCCGCCTGTCAATGCAAGGGACATTGGTTCAAGCCCTGGCCCAGGAAGATCCCACATGCCACGGAGCAACTAAGCCCATGCATCACAACTACTGAGCCTGCACTCTAAAGCCCATGAGCCACAACTACTGAGCCTGCGCGCCACAGTTACTGAAGTCCATGCACCTAGAGCCTGTGTTCCACAACAAGAGAAGCCATGACAATGAGAAGCCCGAACACTGCAATGAAGGATAGCCCCCGCTCGCCGCAACTAGAGAAAGCCCGTGCACAGCAACAAAGACCCAACACAGCCAAAAAAATAAAAACAAAAACCAAAACCAAATCAATTAATTAATTAATTAATTTTTAAAAAGAAATATAGATCAATGGTACAGGAAAGAAAGCCCAGAGATAAACCCATGCACATATGGTCACCTTGTCTTTGATAAAGGAGGCAAGAATGTACAATGGAGAAAAGACAGCCTATTCAATAAGTGGGGCTGGGAAAACTGGACAGCTACATGTAAAAGAATGAATTTAGATCACTACCTAACACCATGCACAAAAATAAAATCCACATGGATTAAAGACCTAAATGTAAGACTGGACACTATAAAACTCTTAGAGGAAAACATAGGAAAAACACTCTTTGACATAAACCACAGCAAGATCTTTTTTACCCACCTCCTAGAATAATGAAAACAGAAACAAAAATAAACAAATGGGACCTAATTAAACTTAAAAGCTTTTACACAGCAAAGGAAACCATAAACAAGATGAAAAGACAACCCTCAGAGTGGGAGAAAATATTTGCAAATGAAGCAACAGACAAAAGATTAATCTCCAAAATATACAAGCAGCTCATGGAGCTCAATATCAAAAAAACAAACAAACCAATCCAAAAATGGGCAGAAGACCTAAATAGACATTTCACCAAAGATGACATACAGATAGCCAAGAGGCACATGAAAAGATGCTCAACATCACTAATTATTAGAGAAATGCAAATCAAAACTACAATGAGGTATCACTTCACGCAGGTCAGAATGGCCATCATCAAATGGACTTGAGGACATGGGGAGGGGGAAGGGCAAGCTGGGATGAAGTGAGAGAGTGGCATGGACATACATACACTACCAAATGTAAAATAGGTAGCTAGTGGGAAGCAGCCACAGAGCACAGGGAGATCAGCTCAGTGCTTTGTGACCACCTAGAAGGGTGGGATGGGGGGGGGCGGTGGGAGGGAGAAACAAGAGGAAGGAGATATGGGGATATATGTATATGTAGAGCTGATTCACTTTGTTATAAAGCAGAAACTAACATACCATTGTAAAGCAATTATACTCCATAAAGATGTTAAAAAAACAAAAAAAGAATGGCCATCAAAAAATCTACAAACAATAAATGCTGGAGAGGGTGTGGAGAAAAGGGAACCCTCTTGCACTGTTGGTGGGAATGTAAATTGATACAGCTACTCTGGAGAACAGTAAGGAGGTTCCTTAAAAAACTAAAATTAGAACTACCATATGACCCAGCAATCCCACTACTGGGCATATACCCTCAGGAAACCATAATTCAATAGAACACATGTACCCCAGTGTTCATTGCAGCACTATTTACAATAGCCAGGACATGGAAACAACCTAAATGTCCAACAATAGATAAATGGATAAAGAAGATGTGGTACATATATACAATGGAATATTACTCAGCCATAGAAAGGAACAAAATTGAGTTATTTGTAGAGATGCGGATGGACCTAGAGTCTGTCATACTGAGTGAAGAAAACCAGAAAGAGAAAAAGAAATATCATATATTAACGCATACCTGTGGAATTCAGAAAACTGGTGCAGAGGAACCTATTTGTAGGGCAGGAATAGAGACATAGACGTAGAGAATGGACATGTGGATACTCGGGGGAAGGGCAGGGTGGGATGAATAGGGAGATTAGGTTTGACATAAATACACTACCATGTGTAAAATAGATAGCTAGTGGAAACCTGCCAAATAGCACAGGGAGCTCAGCTCTGTGCTCTGTGATGACCTAGATGGGTGGGATGGGGGGGTGGGGTGGGAGGAAGGTCCAAGAGGGAGGGGATATAGGTAGACATATAGCTGATTCACTTCATTGTACAGCAGAAACTAACACAACATTGTAAAGCAATTTTATTCCAATAAAATAATAATATTTCTTTATTTATTTGGTTGCGCCAGGTATGATTTGTGGCAGGTGGGCTCCTTAGTTGTGGCTTGCGGACTCCTTAGTTGCGGCATGTGAACTCTTATTTGTGGCGTGCATGTGGGATCTAGTTCCCTGACCAGGGATCGAACCCCGGCCCCCTGCACTGGGAGTGTGGAGTCTTATCCACTGTGCCACCAGGGAAGTCCGCATCAGAGCCCTTTTTAAAAATTACATAACACCTCTTCTACATACATAGGAAAGGTGGGCAAAATAAGTTGGTTGAAGTTTTCCTAACCCTGCTGCACATTCAGAGGCTGTCTTCTGAATTACTTTCCCACTCAGGATTGTTGTTGTCCATGTTTTCCAATACAGTACTTTCCTCTGTTCATTGAAGGCACTGGTGATGCTGCATTTCTTAAAAGTATATATCAAAGAATTAAACAACTGGTCTTGAGTTCTTGAGTCTTTGACTTTAGCTTTGGAGATAAAGCTCCAAACATCTCATTCATCACCTCCCCACTCCCTCCTTATCATCATTTAGTCTTGAAGTGTTAAAAAAAATGTTCCACTATATTCTACACTTGTGATTTTCTTCCAAGACCCAAATGCACATTTTGCAGTTTTGATGCTGGCATGTTTTATGTTTACAGGGGCACAGGCAATGGGAAGTAAGTACACTGAGACAACAGTTATTGTAAGTCACTACCGACTATAAAGCACACCCCATTTCAGAAATGTTAAAATGTAGGGGGAACGAAAGGCATCTTAGAATTGATAAAATGTGTTAAATTGAAAGGTCACAGGCAGAGGAGTTTTGCATTAGAATGTTTAAAGAGGAGAAAACTAGCTCAGAGAACCAGTAATTTGGAACCACTTGAGACCATGTCAGGCAAATTACCTGAGGCCAAATGGTCACAAATGATTCCAAAGCACCCTCTACTGCATCAAACTGCCTCTTCTCAGAATCCTAGCCAGGCTGCAAGTTAGATTTTACCCTAAAACAGTTTCCCATTCCCTTATTCTTGTACTGTCAGTGGGGCCTCCAGTCATTGGTCATCACTCCCACGGTGACCTCAGCGGGTGGTGTTGCTGGATGGTTTCCCCCAATGTCTTTGTGACTCTTCTATTTATTAATACAGTTAACAAGGGGTCTTCAGTCTCCAAGAAACCAAATGAGACAAATAATATCACATGGCCAAAATGAAGACATTTTTACCAGAGAAGAATGAAGCACAGCAGTTTTAACTGACTAGAGATTTGGCAACATGTTTTACGGATTTCATTGTGCACCATTTGGCAGTCAATGAAACCAAGTGCAAAACTCCAATTATTGCCTCATTTTTACCTAAACTCTACACTTTCTCTGGTTTTCCCCTAATTGTAACACTTTCATTCTACATCTGAAAATCTGGTATAGATTTAAGTATTTCCAAATAACATCGGGGGTTCTGTTAACTTGCTATACTTTTATAAAACTTTTGATCATGGTAGGCAAACTTTAGGTATTAGCTTTCCTAGTGCTGGATGATTCTTGATCTACGAGTTGTCTGTAGTATATAAGGCCATCCTCCAGGAGGCATCTACTGTGTGTTTCCCAGCAATACATGTGACAAGGATGAAATTAAAATAGAAGCATTCGCTCCACCCTACTGCCATGAAGAAAGCATTCTCTGTGCGTGACGTGCTATAGGACTTGGGTCTCTGTTTTAACAATTGTAGTAATAAGTAGAACTGCAGAATTGAAGGCACTAGAAGCAGGGAGTAGATTAATGTACATAGGAAGGGACATCATACTGCCCTAAGAAGGAAAAATCTGCAAAGAGAGAGAAAAAGAAACAGACTATGCATTAACTAGAGTTTTGAGAGAAAGATATAGAAAAGTACTAACAAGCTACTACTAAGACTTTCAGGAGAGACCAATGTTACAAGAATTTTTGTAAAGGTTTACTTTACTCAGTACTGTGAGATGTAATTCCTTCCCTTTGCAGAATCTTTAAAAAATAATTTAGTAGAGACATTATTTTTCAAGACTTTGGAGAATTCAGATTTATATATATATAATATATATATATATATATAATATATATATATATATAATATATATATTATATATATAGGAAGGAGCTTTTTTACCAAAAAAATAAATAAATAAACTTAGAACAAGAGATAGGAGGTCCTTCTTGATGTTAGTTACAACATATAACCTCATGATTCTTCAGCCTGTTTTCTGATGTAACACTGGCTGTCAAACTCAATAAAGGACTTCCAAAGCCCAGCACCATTCTTCCCTATTCTGTGATTAATAAACACACAGAAGAATGACCGTCCACACCTAAGACTGTCTTCTTTTCTAGGGTCAGACAACAAATCTTCCATGTTAAAAACACAGGTGGTGAGTAGAAGCTGATATGGAGTAAGGGAGAAAACATATTAAATAATCTCTGTGTACCATCTTCTGAACAGTACAGGACTGGAGGCAGTGACCCTTCCCTGACTTCCCTGACCCCCTCAATAAAATTCCAGCAGAGGTAAGAATGCCTGGAGTTCTTTGTGCTTTCCTTAAATTGTAGGAAAAATAGGAGCTTAAATGGAACCTCTATTACAAATATTGGACAAGCCAAACATATTAACAATAAAATTCTCAAATATTTTGCCAACCCCACTTTTTCAGAGGTTAAACACTCTTCTCTCCTACCCTCTGATATTATTGTAAGTACTAAGTAACACTTTATTATATAAAATGGCCTGCCAGTTCTAACTGCTATGTGCAAAATTTGCTAAATCACAAAGTAAGGGTACATATGAAGCTGCTTATAGAAAATTGCAAAGCATTTAAGTGATGGGAAGAGAATGTTATGATTGGCAGGAATATACATTTACTCTAACTAAAATTGAGGAGGCTATGTAAACAAAGTCAACTTTCCATAGACAAATGATCCCCCACTCCCAATTTTGTAAGTAACACCAAAAATGAAAAGGATATCCATGAAAAGTGATCCTTGTGAGACAATGTATGACACTGGCATAATATAACATGTAAATATCATTTTTTGCTGGACCACAGTAAAACACAGCCCTAAAGCAGTCTGCTGTTGAATTTTGTTCTCCAATTTACCACTGCACAGTTTGTAATGAAACTTAACAATGAATAAAACGTGGAAATAATTAAGTTCAAAACAGCAGTTATTACCACAGAGCTAAGTCCTCCCTCCTAATACTTGGAAATCTCTATTTTCATCAGACATTTAAAGATACTTAGGCTCCTAAATGGGGGCATTAGTTCAATAACATGCCAGGAGCAAATGAGAGAGAGTTGTATTCATGTAACTTTCCTGTAAGCACTTGTGCGTATTTTTAGAGAGTACTAAAGTGTTCTTTAGAAATGACATCAACATTCAGGGTAGTGCCATTTCAGGCTTTAGCCTGATTTTCCCTCAGAGCTCCTATGTGTTGCTAAAATATATATCTTTGTATTTTCACCCACAAAACAATTATCCTTGCAGTCACGCTAACCTCCAGATACCTAGGCTAGGACCTATTATGCTGAGATTTGCACACACCCTTGCAAACCACAACTTCCAAGTTTTTGTTCTGCCAAATGTCTCCCAATCATTGAAAAACCGCCACTACTTGTTGGGAAAATAATCCGTCCCTAGGGATTTCCTTGAAAGCGTTGCTCCTTCATACAGGATCTTTTAAGCGTGTGTTGCTTCCAAGAGTGATCACTCCACTGGTGAGACAATTGCTTCTCTAGTAGTAGCCGAACAATTTGGGCAAGCATTTGGAGACTAATTTCCCGTCCTTGGATTTGGTGGGTAGAGCTGTCATCATTCACTTGCCTCTGCACAGTGATGCAGGGGGTAGCATAGTTAACTCATTTTTGGATCAAAAGGCCGGATACTGAGAATTTCTAAAGAATGGCATGATTAGGTACCTCACTTAACATTTGTGATGACAACATTTAGCACAGGGAGGTTTTACTGAAGCCATTATAATTGGCTTTCATCACAATTAACTATTAGAATTTGAGTTTCAAGAAAGCTAAGTAATTTATATAGTCACATGACTTGTAAATAACAGACCCAGGATTTGAACCTAGATCATTGTTCCAGTAGGGGGAAAATTTTACAGATGTATATGTAAATATGTAAATATATATAATTTTCATAAAACCAATTACTAGAACATTTCCCTTTTAAAGTAGCAAATAGATTAAAAATTCTACCTTGCTGAAAATTTATATCATTCCATGTTTTCACTATAATTTTCTCCTTCCTTTCTAAAAAGTTATAAGTCAAATTTAACATGAAAATCATCGTTTGTAACACTGCTCCAAAGAAAATATGCAAATGGCCAATGACTCTTTGAAAATACATTCAACATCACTAATCATTAGGAAAATGCAAATCAAAACCAAAACAAGAAACCATTTCACAATCACTAGAATAGCTACTATAAAAAAAAAAAACAGGAAATAAAAAGTGTTGACAAGGATGTGGAGAAATTTAAACATTTGTGCACTGTTGGTGGGAATGTAAAATGGTGCAGGTGCTATAGAAAACAGTATAGCAGTTTCTCAAAAAATTAAAAATTGAATTACTATATGATCCAGAAATTCCACTTCTTCGTATACGTCCAAAAGAACTGAAGGCAAGGTCTCAAATTGAATGCTGCACACCCATGTTCATGGCAACATTATTCACAGTCGCCAAAAGGTGGAACCAACACAAGTGTCCGTTGATGGATGAATACATGAACAAGAGGTGGTATATCCATACAATGGAATATTATTCCACCTTAAAAAGGAAGGAAATTCTCACACATCCTACAACATGCATGAACTTTGAGAATGTTATGCTAAGTAAAGTAAATCAGTCACAAAAAGACAAGTACTGTATGAGTCCAGTTGCATGAAGTACCTAAAGTAGTCAAATTCATTGACTTAGAAAGTAGAATGGTTGCCAAGGTCTATGGTAGGAGGAGGGAATAGGGAGCTATTGCTTACTGGGTAGAGAATTTCAGTTTTGCAGGAGGAAAAGAGTTCTGAAGAGGGATGGCAGTGATGGTTGTACAGCAGTGTGAATGTACCTAATGTCACTGAACTGTACACTTAAATGAGTTTAAGGGGATCAACTATATGGTGATGGATGGAAACAAAATTTTTGGTGGTGAGCACACTATAGGGTATACAGAAGTAGGAATATAATCGACACTTGAAACATAATTTTATAAACCAATGTTATCTCAATAAAAATAAAATAAAATAAAAATACAAAGGCAGTTTTATTAAAGAATGCCCTTGATGTGAAGTAAAACATTATTAGAGTTATTAAACTTGACCTTTGAGTACATGTCTTTCTAATAGGCTGTGTGACAAAACAGAAAGTAAGCAAAAAGCACTTCCTCAGAATACCAAAGCAGGATGACTATCTCAAGGAAAAGCGCTTATGGGATTATTTCTATTGCAAGCTGAACTACCCTTTTTTTTTTTTCATGGAATACCAATTTCACTTGAAAGTGTGACTCACAGACAAGCTATGATATTCAGACTCAGGGATTTAGCAGACATCTTCTCAAAAACGAACAAAGTGAACTTGTCCGTTTAAGGTAAACACCTGACAGTATTTGTCACCAATGGTAAAATTTAAGCCTTCAAGAAATTTTAGAATTTGGAAATGTGTCAACCACTGTGGCCTTAACAGTTTAAAGACCTTTTCTGATGAGTAGGACCATGACTAGCATGAAGCAAGTGAGGTAGGTGCCTAGGGCACAAAATTTAAAGAGATACTCGCAGCGAGGCACCTCACTCTCAAGGAGGTACTCACTTTCAGGGTCAAACAAGTAGAGGGGTGGCACTTGCACAACCCTGACAGTGAGTTCCTCCTCAGTTCTGCACCCCAGAGGTGCCTCATTTCCCTCACCCTTGTTGCAGCCCTGCTGATGAGACTGGTAGTAATATTAATAAATGTGATTTTTAAAATTTTGTATAGTAAAATGTGTCATCATTGAGAAGAATTTCATGTTAGAAGAACCCACAGTTAACCAATATTTTGACCAATGTATGATGTTATAAAATCTTGCATGGGTAAAATACTCATTCAAAGTTCAAGACAATGAGTTTTAGTGTAAAAGAGTATAAAATGTTCATTTATACAATTTCAAATTCTATAAAACAACTAGCTTTTAAGAAGCCACTACTTGTCAAGTTTTGTTGTACCATCCCAACATGACTATCTACAATTATCTGAAAAGGCTATTCAAATAGTGCTCTCTTTTCCAACTTCATATCTGTGTGAGATTAGATTTTCTTCATACACTTCAATAAAAACAATGTATAGCAAAAGACTGATGCAAAAGCAGAGAAGAGAAACTAGCTGTATTTAATTAAGCCAGACATTAAAAAGCTTTACAAAACTGTATAACCATGCCACTCTTCTTGCTAAGTATTTTTATTTTGGAAAATACAGATTTTTGTAAATAAAAAGATTTATGTTCATATGTAATGTGTTTATTATTGTCATTTTAAATGAATTAATATTTTAAAATGTCTGCTTTAATTTCAAATACAGTAAATACCTATAAATATAACTGACATAAATATCTGTCAACATGAGGTTTTCAACAATTTTTACAAGTGTGGAGGGTTCCTGACCAAAAAGTTTGAGAACAATTACTGTAGAAATATTCTTGTAAATGCATAGCAGGAAACATTGGCAAGATTGTTCTCAGTGCCTATGTTTATGATGGCAAAAAATGTATAAACAAGCAAAATGTCCACTGATTTGAGAAAGGATAAATAAAGTATGGCATATTCATCCAATGGAATAAAACAGCAAAAATCAGTGAACTAGTTACACACATCAGCAGGAATGAATATCACAAACATAATGTTGAGCAGAATAAGCAGCCATAGAAGGCATACAAACTTCCTCGTGTGTACTAAATTCAAAATCATGCAAAACTAAACAATATACTATGTATGGATATACACATATGGTAAAATATGAAGAAATACAAAGAATACAAAACAAATCAGAGTAGTGTTATCTCCACAAGGGAGGATGGGGCATGGTGCTAAAGCACATTTGGGATGTTAAAATGTTGGTAATAAACTATTTGTTGCATCATCTATTTGTCAAATAAAATATTAGTAATAAGTGGCAGAGTGATTACACAGGTGTTTAAAATAATTCTTTTAACAGCACATATGTATTATAAATTTTCTCTTGCAAGTATGGTGTATTTCACAGTTAAAAAAATAAAGTATAATGAGACTATTTTTTAACCTTGAATGATCAGTAACACTTTTATTAATTGCTGATGAGTATGTGAATTGCTACAATCTTTTTGTAAAGTAACCTAATACCATCTGTGAAATGCAAAATGCACTTAACTTTTGATCCAGCAATGTCACATTGGGAATCGATCCCGAAAAAGGGAAAGCCCTCCTGCCTGAGGCCGGGTGTGTGTATGCTGGAGCACACATATAGGGTTATTACATCATCGACAGTGGCCAAAATCTGGAATCAACCTGAATATCCATTAATAGGGGAATGGTTGAATAAATCATAGTATATCCATACTAGTATTATTACTAGTATTATTATTACATGGTATATTCATTACTAGTTACCACAGTAGTATTATTTGGCTCTTAAAACACTGCTACAATTTTATATGTGAACCTGGAAGGCTTTCCATGTTATATTAAGTGGGAAAAAAGTTGCAGAGAAATGTCAATAGGGTCCTTTCCTTTTTTTAAGAAATGGGAAAACTATATATGTAATAAATATTTTTTCTATGAGCATGGAGAAATATATAGAAGGATATATACATTCTAAACTGTTAACTATGTCTATCTCACAGGCGGTGGAATGAGAGCTAATACGAAAGAAGATTAACAATTCTTTCTATACCTCTGTATTCCTGGACTTAAAAATTAATTAAAATTAATTGTTAGTTACACAAGTTTTCTTGTTCTTATGTCCTATAAAAAAATATTCAACAGGGGCATTCCCTGGCAGTCCAGTGGTTAGGACACCATGCTTCCACTGCTGAGAGCACAGGTTGGATTCAGGGAACTAAGATACTGGCCAAACCAGAAAAAAAAAAAGATTCAAAACACTGACCCTTTTGACTAGTTTTTTTCCTTATTTTTGAAAAGTGCTTCATTCTCTCTCCCAAATGGAGAAGGAAATGGAAAAGAGAATGGAGGGGTTGAACGGTCATAAGCAAATTTGTCATGTTATTAGGAAAGCTGGGAATACCTAGGACATCAGAAGAACCTATGGCATTACCTAATTCCAAAATCATTTTCACAAGAAAAAGCTGGTTAAACAAAATCGCCCAGAATTGGGATGGTCAAGACATCCTAATTTAAGGGGGGGGGGGGACCTTTCATTACAGCCCTTGTTCAGAAAATCCTTCTGATGGGCATGACTACCTTTTCCTTCTACGGTAAGTGATAGTTCCAAAGGAGCCTCGCAAAGAAGGTCCCCACCTTCTGCCCCACGCTACCAGAGCCCACCTTGAGGAATCATTCCTCAAAAAGCCACCCTTCCTTTATCTGTCCACACTGACACCAGCATACTTGGGATAGGAGGCAAAAGGTGCTCTCTCAGCTCTTCTCCATAGCGAGCCAAGGTCATCTGCCTTTGGTGGATCGTTTCACATCAAGTCTCTCATTTGGGTCACATTAAAGAGATTAGAGCATGAAAAAAATCCCACATCTGTGAACTGTTTGGAGTAATTTATTTGTTTTTCCTACAATTAAAGCCCAGACCATACAAATCAATCTTAATAACTCAAAATCCTAATTATTATGCTTTTATATTTTTAATTGATTATTTCTGAGTCATGTGCTGTTTGAAAATTTACATCCAATGGTTCCCATTCTTACATTCTTTCACTGATACAAGAGATACTTTTCAACACGTATGTTCCAAGCACTGTCCGGAACACTGGTAATATAATCATTAACAAGATAGACATGGTCCCATTTTCTTGAAGTTTTCAGCTTAGAAAGGACTGAAAAGGAAACACATAAAAGTAAGCTCTCTTGAAGCTAACACAGCTGTAACACAGTGCAGATGATAGAAGATTGACCCACATGAAGCTGAAAGCTCTTTCTATTCTAAGATTCTCATGGAAGTGTAGAAACATAACACTAAACTTCCTAATCTTGAATAAGGACATCAGTATTTCAAGAGCTCTGCAGTTGGATCAGTTAGTTTAAAAGTACTAAATTGAGGGCTTCCCTGGTGGCGCAGTGGTTGAGAGTCCGCCTGCCGATGCAGGGGACACGGGTTCGTGCCCCGGTCCGGGAGGATCCCACATGCCGCGGAGCGGCTGGGCCCGTGAGCCATGGCCGCTGAGCCTGCGCGTCCGGAGCCTGTGGTCCGCAGCGGGAGAGGCCGCAGCAGTGAGAGGCCCGCGTACCACAAAAAAAAAAAAAAAAAAAAAAAAAGTACTAAATTGAGTACAATACTGATAAAGTTCCAAGTTCTGGTTTGAATTTCCTAACCTAATATAAGTATTTGGGGTTTGAATTTTCTGACTTAATTTCAGAAATAAAAGCAAACATAGCATGAATTTGTATATAAGTGAGATAAAGTGTTAACATGAAAGTAGAGTAGAAACTATTTAAAATATTGGATCACATACTGAAGTAGAAAACCTAGTAGCCAGAGGGGTAAATTTTTTAAATGTTATTAATGAATAAAAAAATCTACACTGTAAAAAACCATGCCCTGTTGCACACAGGATAAATTGACTAATTCCTTTCATCTTGAGGTGTGAGCACTGTGTTACTAACCTTTTTAAAATAAGAATTCATGCCTTATATAATTGTAACCTGATCTTTCTTTTTCCTTCTCCAGCACGTTACCTACTTACAGATGTCCTTCACAGCAATAATATTTATATTAGTTGGGCCTACATCATGGTTTTCAAATGAATTTTCTTTTTGCTTTGGGAGTTGTCCTTGTTGGTTTTTCTGAGAAACTCCCTAGTTTGAAGGTCAAGGAGTCAAAAAATAATGAAGCCAAATAAAAATATCAGATGATTTTCTGTGTTATTCTAATTATTCTTACCTTGGATCCAGTGACATTTTAAGATAATATTTATCAGTTGGTCTTCCAGAGAGTTAATGATAAGAATGACAACAGCTGACATTTATTGAATGCTAAAACAAATGCCTAGTACTGTTCTATGAGCTTGGTATGCATTGTCAGATTTATCCTCCTAACAGTGTGTGAGGAAGGTAATTGTATAATCTTCCTTTCACAGATGCGTAACCTGAGACAAAGAAAGGTTAGACAACTTTCCCAAGGATCTTGACTAGTGAGGAGTAAAGCTGTAATATGAAACCGGGAATTTGACATCAGAGTCCACACTCTTTCCTCCTTTTCTAGTAAGCTTTGTATTAAAGTTTGTCATGGAGAAAAGTATACAAATCATGTGCAACTCAGTGAATTTTCATAAAGTAAACCCACTTGGACAACACCACCCAGATCAAGAAATGAAGCATGACTAGCACTCCAGAAGTCCTTCTTTGTGCCCCTTCCACTTAGTGTTTTCTTCCCAGAGGTAATTACTATCCCAAATCCTAACGATTCATTTTGCTGCTTTTTTTTCTGTATTTTATTTTTTTTTAATTTTTTTATTGGAGTATAATTGCTTTACAGTGTTGTGTTAGTTTCTGCTGTACAATGAAGTGAATCAGCTATATGTATACATATATCCCCTCCCTCTTGGACCTCCCCCTCCCCCTTCCCACCCACCTAGGTCATCACAGAGCACCAAGCTCAGCTCCCTGTGCTATACAGCAGGTTCCAACTAGCTATCTATTTTACACATGGTAGTGTATTTATGTCAAAACTAATATCCCAATTCATCTCACCCTCGCCTTCCCCACCAACCCAGTATCCACACGTCTGTTCTCTATATCTGCGTTTCTATTCCTGCACTGCTATGAACTTTATATGAATGGAATAATATAATTTGTTTGTTAAAATGATCCTGGTTATTGTGGAGAGTATAGTTACTTTTACTGTTGTATAGTATTCTAACATTTGACTATATCACAATTTATTTATACATCCTACTCTTGAGGGAAATTTGAGCAGTTTCCAGTTGGGGGCTATTAAAAATAATGCTGCTAACATTCTCATTCATGTTATTTTGGGCACATATGTACACTTTTATGTTGTGCATATTATATACATCATGAAATGCAGTTGCTGGGTTATAGGACATGGATGCTCACTTTAATGAAATCTTCAATTTTCAAAGTGTTTGTACCAATTTACACTTTCACCAGCAGTGTATGAGAGTTCCAGTAATTCCACATCATCACCAACACTTGGTATTGTCTGGCTTTTAATTTTTGGCCATTCTTCTAGATGTATAATGATATCTTATTATAGTTTTAATTTGTGGTTTTTCTGATAACTAACAATGTTGAGCAAATCGTTGAGCACCACTTCAAGTCTTCTGCCCATTTTTCTATTAGGTTATTCATTTTATGATCATTAATTTTTAGAAGTCTTTATATACTCTAAATATGATCCTTTGTCAGAAATATCTATTGCAATTATCATCTCTTACTCTGTTTTGCCTTGTCACTCTTGTAATAATGTCTTGAACAGAAGTGCTCATATTCTTTTTTTTTTAACATCTTTATTAGAGTATAATTGCTTTACATTGTTGTGTTTGTTACCACTGTATAACAACGTGAATGAGCTATACGTATACATATATCCCCATATCCCCTCCCTGTTACGTCTCACTCCCACTGTCCCTATCCCACCCCTCTAGGTGGTCACAAAGCACTGAGTTGATCTCATTATGCTATGTGGCTGCTTCCCGCTAGCTATCTATTTGACATTTGGTAGTGTATATATGTCCATGCCACTCTCTCACTTTGTCTCAGCTTACACTTCCCCCTCCCCGTGTCCTCAAGTCCATTCTCTACATCTGTGTCTTTATTCCTGTCCTGCACCTAGGTTCTTCAGAACCTTTTTTATTTCTTTTTTTAGATTCCATATATATGTGTTAGCATGCGGTATTTGTTTGTGTCTTTCTGACTTACTTCACCCTGTATGACAGACCCTAGGTCCATCCACCTGACTACAAATAACTCAATTTCGTTTCTTTTTATGGCTGAGTAATATTTCATTGTAAATATGTGCCACATTTTCTTTATCCATTCATCTGTCAGTGGACACTTAGGTTGCTCCCATGTCTTGGCTATTGTAAATAGAGCTGCACTGAACACTGGGGTCCATGACTCTTCTTGAATTATGGTTTTCTCAGGGAATATGCCCAGTGGGATGGCTGGGTTGTATGGTAGTTCTATTTTTAGTTTCTTAAGGAGCCTTCATACTATACTGCTCTCCATAGTGGCTGTATCAATTTACATTCCCGCCAAAAGTGCAAGAGGGTTCCCTTTTCTCCTCACCCTCTCTAGCATTTATTGTTTACAGATTTTTTGATGATGGCCATTCTGCCTGGTGTGAGGTGATACCTCATGGTAGTTTTGATTTACATTTCTCTAATGATTAGTGATGTTGAGCAGCTTTTCATGTGCTTCTTGCCCATCTGTATGTCCTCTTTGGAGAAATGTCTATTTAAGTCTTCTGCCCATTTTGGGGTTGCTTTGGTTGTTTTCCTGATATTGAGGTGCATGAACTGCTTGTATAATTTGGAGATTGATCTTCTGTAGGTTGCTTCGTTTACAAATATTTTCTCCCATTCTGAGGGTTGTCTTTTCATCTGGTTGATGGTATCCTTTGCTGTGCAAAAGCTTATAAGTTTCATTAGGTCCCATTTGTTTTTGTTTTTATTTCCATTTCTCTAGGAGGTGGGTCAAAAAGGATCTTGCTGTGATTTATGTCATGGAGTGTTTGCTTATGTTATCCTCTAAGAGTTTTATAGTGTCTGCCTTACAATTAGGTCTTTAATCCATTTTGAGTTTATTTTTGTGTATGGTGTTAGGGATTGTTCTAATTTCATTCTTTTACATGTAGCTGTCCAGTTTTCCCAGTACAACTTATTGAAGAGGCTATCTTTTCTCCATCGTATATTCTTGCCTCCTTTATCAAAGACAAAGTGACCATATGGGCGTGGGTTTATCTCTGGGCTTTCTATCCTGTTCCATTCATCTATATTTCTGTTTTTGTGCCAGTACCATACTGTCTTGTTTACTGTAGCTTTGTAGTATAGTCTGAAATCACGGAGCCTGATTCTTCCAGCTCTGTTTTTCTTTCTCAAGATTGCTTTTGCTACTCGGGGTCTTCTGTGTTTCCATACAGATTGTGAAATTTTTTGTTCCAGTTCTGTGAAAATCCCATTAGTAGTTTCATAGGGATTGCATTGAATATGTAGATTGCTTTGGGTAGTAGAGTCATTTTCACAAAGTTGATTCTTCCAATCCAAGAACATGGTATATCTCTCCACCTGTTTGTATCATCTTTAATTTCTTTCATCAGTGTCTTACAGCTTTCTGCATACAGGTCTTTTGTCTCCTTAGGTAGGCTTATTCCTAGATATTTTATTCTTTTTGTTGCAATGGTAAATGGGAGTGTTTCCTTAATTTCTCTTTCAGATTTTTAATCATTAGTGTATAGGAATGCAAGAGATTTCTGTGCATCAATTTTGTATCCTGCTACTTTACCAAATTCATTGATTAGCTCTAGTAGTTTTCTGGTAGCATATTTAGGATACTCTATGTATAGCATCATGTCATCTGCAAACAGTGACAGCTTAACTTCTTTTCTGATTTGGATTCCTTTTATTTCTTTTTCTTCTCTGATTGCTGTGGCTAAAACTTCCAAAACTATGTTGAATAACAGTGGTGACAGTGGGCAACCTTGTCTTGCTCCTGATCTTAGCGGAAATGGTTTCAGTTTTTCACCATTGCGAACGATGTTGGCTGTGGGTTTGTCATATATGGCCTTTATTATGTTGAGGTAATTTCCCTCTATGCCTACTTTCTGGAGAGTTTTTATCATAAATGGGTGTTGAATTTTGTAGAAAGCTTTTTCTGCATCTATTGAGATGATCATATGGGTTTTATCCTTCAGTTTAATAATATGGTGTATCACATGGATTGATTTGCATATTTTGAAGAATCCTTGTATTCCTGCAATAAACCCCACTTGATCATGGTGTATGATCCTCTTAATGTGCTGTTGGATTGTTTGCTAGTATTTTATTGAGGATTTTTGCATCTATGTTCATCAGTGATATTGGCCTGTAGTTTTCATTTTTTGTTAACATCTTTGTCTGGTTTTCGTATCAGGGTGATGGCGGTCTTGTAGAATGAGTTTGGGACTGTTCCTCCCTCTGCTATATTCTGGCAATGTTTGAGAAGGATAGGTGTTAGCTCTCCTTTAAATGTTTGATAGAAATCACCTGTGAAACCATCTGGTCCTGGGCTTTTGTTTGTTGGAATATTTCTAATCACAGTTTCAATTTCAGTGCTTGTGATTGGTCTGTTTATATTTTCTATTTCTTCCTGGTTCAGTCTCGGAAGTTGTGCTTTTCTAAGAATTTGTCCATTTCTTCCAGGTTGTGCATTTTATTGGCATGTAGTTGCTTGTGGGAATCTCTCATGATCCTTTGTATTTCTGTAGTGTCAGCTGTTACCTCTCCTTTTTCATTTCTAATTCTGTTGATTTGAGGCTTCTCCCTTTTTTTCTTGATAAGTCTGGCCAATGGTTTATCAATTTTGTTTATCTTGTCAAAGAACCAGCTTTTAGTTTTATTGATCTTTGCTATCATTTTCTTTTTTCTTTTTCATTTATTTCTGATCTGATTTTATGATTCCTTTCCTTCTGCTAACTTTGGGGGTTTTTTTGTTCTTCTTTGTCTAATTGCTTTAGGTGTAAGGTTAGGTTGTTTACTTGAGATTTTTCTTGTTTCTTGAGGTAGCATTGTTTTGCTATAAACTTCCCTCTTAGAACTGCTTTTGCTGCATCCCATAGGTTTTGGGCTGTCGTGTTTACATTGTCATTTGTTTCTAGGTATTTTTTGATTTCCTCTTTGATTTCTTCAGTGATCTCTTGGTTATTTAGTAGCATATTGTTTAGCCTCCATGTGTTTGTAATTTTTACAGTTTTTTTCCTGTAATTAATATCTAGTCTCATGGCGTTGTGGTCAGAAAAGATACTTGATACAATTTCAATTTTGTTAACTTTCCCAAGGCTTGATTTGTGACCCAAGATATGATCTATCCTGGAGAATGTCCCATGAGCACTTGAGAAGAAAGTGTATTCTGTTGTTTTTGGATGGAATGTCCTATAAATATCAGTTAAGTCCATCTTGTTTAATGTATCATTTAAAGCTTGTGTTTCCTTATTTATTTTCATTTTGGTTGATATGTCCATTGGTGAAAGTGGGGTGTTAAAGTCCCCTAGTATGACTGTGTTGCTATTTCCCCCTTTATGGCTGTTAGCATTTGCCTTATGTATTGAGGTGCTCCTATGTTGGGTGCATAAATATTTATAAGTGTTATATCTTCTTCTTGGATTGATCCCTTGATCATTATGTAGTGTCCTTCTTTGTCTCTTGTAACAGTCTTTATTTTAAAGTCTATTTTGTCTGATATGAGAATTGCTACTCCAGCTTTCTTCTGATTTCCATTTGTAGGGAATATCTTTTTCCATACCCTCACTTTCAGTCTGTATGTGTCCCTAGGTCGGAAGTGGGTCTCTTTTAGACAGCATATATATGGGTCTTGTTTTTGTATCCATTCAGCCAGTCTGTCTTTTGGTTGGAGAATTTAATCCATTTACATTTAAGGTAATTATTGATATGTATGTTCCTATTACCATTTTCTTAATTGTTTGGGGTTCGTTATTGTAGTTCTTTTCCTTCTCTTGTGGTTCCTGCCTAGAGAAGTTCCTTTACCATTTGTTGTAAAGCTGGGTTGGTGGTGCTGAATTCTCTTAACTTTTGCTTGTCTGTAAAGGTTTTAATTTCTCTGTCGAATCTGAATGAGATCCTTGCTGGGTAGAATAATCTTGGTTGTAGGTTTTTCCCTTTCATCACTTTAAATCTGTCTTGCCACTCCCTTCTGGCTTGCAGAGTTTCTGCTAAAAGATCACTGTTAACCTTATGGGGATTCCCTTGTATGTTATATGTTTCTATGCCCTTGCTGCTTTTCATACTTTTTCTTTGTATTTAATTTTTGATAGTTTGATTAATGTGTCTTGGCGAGTTTCTCCTTGGATTTATCCTGTATGGGACTCTCTGCACTTCTTGGATTTGATTGACTATTTCCTTTCCCATGTTAGGGAAGTTTTCAACTATAATCTCCTCAAATATTTTCTCAGTCCCTTTCTTTTTCTCTTCTTCTTCTGGGGCCCCTGTGATTCGAATGTTGGTGCATTTAATGTTGTCCCAGAGGTCTCTGAGACTGTCCTCAATTCTTTTCATTCTTTTTTCTTTATTCTGCTCTGCGGTAGTTATTTCCATTATTTTATCTCCCAGGTCACTTATCCGTTCTTCTGCCTCAGTTATTCTGCTATTGATTCCTTCTAGAGAATTTTTAATTTCATTGATGGTGTTGTTCATCATTGTTTGCTCTTTAGTTCTTCTAGGTCCTTGTTTAACGTTTCTTGTATTTTCCCCATTCTATTTCCAAGATTTTAGATCAGTTTTACTACCACTATTCTGAATTCTTTTTCAGGTGGACTGCCTATTTCTTCTTCATTAGTTTCATCTGGTGGGTTTTTACCTTGTTCCTTCATCTGCTACGTATTTTTCTGTCTTCTCATTTTGCTTAACTTACTGTGTTTGGGGTCACTTTTTCACAGGCTGTAGGTTCGTAGTTCCAATTGTTTTTGGTGTCTTAAAGTGGACAAGGTTGGTTCAGTGGGTTGTGTAGGCTTCCTGGTGGAGGGGACTGGTGCCCATTTCCTGGAGGATGAGGCTGGATCTTGTCTTTCTGGTGGGCAGGACTGCATCTGGTAGTGTGTTTTGGGGGGTGTCTGTGAACTTAGTATGGTTTTAGGCAGCCTCTCTGCTAATGGGTGGGGTTGTGTTCCTGTCTTGCTAGTTGTTTGGCATGGGGTGTCCAGCACCGGAGCTTGCTGGTTGTCAAGCAGAGCTGGGTCTTAGCGTCAAGACAGAGATCTCTGGGAGAACTCTCGCTGATTGATATTACATGGGGCCAGGAGGTGTCTGGTGGTCCAATGTCCTGAACTCGGCTCTCCCACCTCACAGGCTCAGGCCTGATACCCGGCCAGAGCACCCAGACCCTGTCAGTGGCACAGCAGTGAATGTGGCAGTCTCCAATATGCAGTCAGATTATGAGGGTCTACAATAGCTGTTCAGCTAGAACAGGCTGACTTGGCAGCTATTTGTCTACAAGGCTGTCTCCAGCAGCTGCTGGCTAAAAGAGTAGGTCTCTGCATGTGCTGCTAGAATCTTAAATGTTTATATAGAGGTCTTCACTGGGTTCAGTCACGGATTCGGTACAGACGGTCTCAAGAACACCTTACTCTCTCAAGGTTGTGTACTTGAAACAGCTCCTAAGCCCAAGGGTCTACAAGCTGCAGGAAGATGAGACCGCCCAGGGTGGCCTGCAAGCTGTGATTCTCGCCATGAACCCTGCTGCTGCTGTCATGGAATCCGGCTTCCCCCACCACTCTGCAATGAGTTTTCAGTGAAGTTTTCTCTCTGTGCTCATGAGATTCATGCTACCTGAGTTACCCAAAGCCATAGAGAACTTAAATGTTGGGGCTGGTGTACAAACCCAGCAAATCTGGCTCCAAGGTCAGTGTCCCCTCACCCTGTCTGAAGCAAGGTCCTGGAACAACACCCCACTGTGTGCGGCAGACGGTGGGCAGGACATGGCTGCAGGCCAGAAGTGCTTATATTCTTAACCACGATGCTATACTGCTTCAATCCTCAAAAAAAATAATAATTTTTACTGTCATCATAATGATGGATATCTTAGGAAGCCTTCTCTTTAACTGACATTTCAAAGTTGTGTTTCTCCAGTGTAGCCTAATAGATCATAGTTGATTATTTATAATTGAACAGATTATCTGTAATGGTCAAACTGGACTTTATGTCACCTAGAACACCTACCAACAATTATGTGCTTTGGTTTTTTGGTTATAAAGATACAAACATAATCTCATCCAGGAAAACCATCCCTCAAGAGGCAGGGAAATAGGTGAAAGTGGTCAAAAGGTACAAACTTCTACTTATAAGATAAATAAGACGGGCATATAATGTACAGCATGGTGACTACAGTTAACAATACTCTATTAAATATTTGAAAGTTGCTAAGAAAGTAGATCTTCATTACAAGAAAGGAATTGTAACTGTGTGAGGTGATGGATATTAACTAAACTTATTGTGGTAATCATTTCATAATATACACATAAATCATTATGTTGTACACCCTGGACTAATACAGTGTTATATGTCAATTACATCTCATTAAAACTGAAGGAAAAAATCATACTGTTTCAATTATCCCTTTATGAAGAAAATGTAGAAATAAAAAGTTAAAAATAAAGAAATTTTAAATAACTTTTGAAATGGGTTCCATCATGATTTGAGGAGGATGGATAAACAGAGTAGTTTTCTGTATCAACCTGTTGATAATGGCCTCCTGAGGTAAGAAATGATCTGGCTAATTATGTTCCCATTTTGTTGAGTTGGCTTGTTTCTGATATTTTTCCCCTGGAAAAGGCTGAACTTCATTTTTTGGTTTGCTTTTAAGCAATGCTCATGTTTGTTTGGTTTTTAATTTTTTTTTACTTTTACTCTTTTGGGTGTTTTTGTTTGTTTCCTAAAGCTCCTAAAAGAAGTGTGATTTTTTAGTTGATTAATCTGACAATATAGATGGTGACACACATACAAATTTATTTCCAAAATCATGATTTGTTAAAGGAAGTAGCATTTATTTGAGATTGAAAATAATGGCTTATTTGCAAACTGTAGTGTCTTCCCTACGTTTTCTGGTTCAGTGGATCCCATATTCTTTTCTAAAATTGCTTTATAATGTGAAACCCTTTTACTTATTAAAGCAATGCTCATTTTCTGCTTGTACTTGTCAAGTAAATGCTGCTTCTCATAGTAGATAAACTCTGAAATGTCAATGGCTTCACATAGTAGAATTTTATACTGGTAGTTCTGTGTGTTTGAATGGGGAGGAGATATTTTCTGTTCCATAGAGTCTATCAGAGACATAAACTGATAGAAGCTCTGCTGCCTTCAACACATGGTATCTGAAATTGCCCAAATCTAGTCAACAGATGGGGCAGAGAAAGAGCAGAGGACCCAGTGGGAGATTTTATGGGCCAGGCCCAGAAGTGATGTAAATCATTTCCACCCACATTCCATTGGCCTGAACTCAGTCTCACGCCTCCACCTACAAGCAAGGGGGGATGGGAAATGAGGTCCCTATAATAATTCTGTTTCATGGACAGGGAGCCTGAACATTTAATGGATAGCCAGCCATTCACAATTTTCATGGTTACCAAGCTGGATACCGAGTGCTGTGACTTTAAGACAGGAGGGGGCAATTTTGGAGTGGGAGCCATATAAGGGTTCCAGTCGTCCAGAGAAATTACTCTCAGTCCCCTCTGTCTGAACCTTACCATGGCATACTTTTTTCTGTCAGTTTTTAATCTCAGAGGCCCCATGAATTTCATCCCCTGCATCTACATAACCAGAGATTCCTGCCTATCATTTTCCCCAGGAACAGCCCCTGGTAGTGCCCCTCTGGTCACTCCCTTTCCAGGGCAGGTCTCCATCTCCCTTCCAACCTTCTGATGCACCCCCTTTCTGGTCTCCCAAACACCTGAAGTCCCCCAAGGCCAGTTTTGCAGTGCAGGGTAATACGTTTCACCTGGCCAATTACATTTCTCTTTTGCTAGTGTACTAGTTCACTTTCTTTCCCAGACAGCAACAGTTCAGGGGAGCAGAGGTTCTTTTTAAGCAGCAAATGAGTGCTTAGCACTTTAGGTATAAATTGTTCCTTATAACAGGGTCTCAGCCAGCTTTTTTACTTTTATTTTTTCTTTTGCAGTACGTGGGCCTCTCACTGTTGTGGCCTCTCCCGTTGCGGAACACAGGCTCCGGATGCGCAGGCTCAGCGGCCATGGCTCACGGGCCCAGCCACTCCGTGGCATGTAGGATCCTCCCAGACCAGGGCACAAACCCATGTCCCCTGCATTGGCAGGTGGACTCTCAACCACTGCGCCACCAGGGAAGCCCTCAGCCAGCTCTTAATAGACATTTTTGCCTTTGGTAATATTTCTCAAGGGCTGATTCCTAAACTAACATTATACAAGTGACTCTAATTTTATGTTATCTTTGATGGAAAGTTCTTAAGAGTTAATTGTGATGACAAGAGTCTAAAATAACAACTCTAAGCAGTGTCTAATGCTTCATTTATTAGATTGGCCCTTATCTCTGCCCTTGTGTCTGTTCTAACTAAATACATGTATATACTGCTATCACCTTGAGGCCTTGGATTTTTCACATCTGGAGACTTAACTTCTGCTTCAGCAGGAACTGTATAAAGTGAGCTCTAAAGCAGGGGTCAGCAATCTACCCCTCATGGCCAAATTCAGCCTGCTTTCTATGTTTGTAAATAAAGTTTTATTGGAACACAGCCATGCCCATTCATTTACAGATTATCTATGTCTGGAATTTTACAGAAAAAGTTGGTTGACCCTTGCTCTAAAGTAAAGAGACAACCTCCTATGGAGCTGACATCTGAGCAGGACTTTGAATAATAAGTAACATTTGACAGATAGGGGTTAGGGAAGATGCAGAGAAAATATTTTAGTTAAAAAGAATAGATTTCCAAAACATAGTGATATCTGTGAGAACAGTGGTCTGCCTTGTTTTGCTAGGGCATAAAACCCAAAAGAAGGATCAGTAGGAGATGAGCAGCAGAGGCAGACCAGGAGGGGCTAGACCAAAAAGAGCCTTTTGGTTCAGGCCAAGCAAGATGGATTTCCAGCCCCCACCCCATAGGTCAGTATTTCTTAAAGCATTTTCAATGTTGATAGATTTTATGGAAGAAAAAAAGAGAGAAAATGTGCCCATGGTTAAAAATATTTGGAAAGTATTGGGTTAATCAACCTTCAACAAGTTGTTGCAGGACTTCTCAGAGCCTTTAAAATGCTTCTCTCCATTGGAAATCTCTAAGAAGGGACTGTAGAATTTCCGGGTTATTTGACTATACACCCTTCTTTGGCTAATCACCTCACAGAACTCGTATTCACCAAAACATTTTGGAGAATCTTTCTTGAACAATAGGAAGCCAGTGCAAGGATTTAGGCAGAAGGGAGATGTGACCAGACTTGCATTTTAGGAGAACTGCTTTGGCAGCTGTATGAGGAATAGATTGTCAGAAAAGAAGACCAAATGCAGGGAGACAAGATAAGAATCCGGTGCAACAGTCCAGGTGAGAGGTGATGGGGAATAACGTATCATTTCCCAACACTGATTTGTTTGGCATGTCTGTTATTTAAAAAAGCAGTAGTCTTATCTTGTATAAGAGGTTTCCTGGCTGGGGTCTTACTTCAGGATCTAGATCCTCCCATTGCCAGGAACCACCAATAGTCTGTGGCTTAGATTGCTTGCCTCAGGTCTCACCTCAGCCACTCCCTGCATCCGGACCTGACACCAGGTTCAGGATTTTAGTTCTTGCAGATCACCTGGTTTATCACTGCTTGCGGGGTCTTTGACTTGCGGCTTTGTTTTTCTACAGTGTCTTAACTCTCTGTAGTCTGCCTTGCCCCACTGCCTTGCCTTGCCTTCTGGTACCCAGATTGTCTGTCTACAGGCTGGTTCCACCAACATGCTTTTGTCTGCCCAGCCACTCTCTTGGTTTCATTCCCCTGCTTCTGAGAACTCCAGCCACATCACCCCACACTAGAGCTCTGCCCTGACTTCCCTGGCCCGTGTGCGTCCCGAGTCCAGTCTGCTCTGCTTGTTCGACCTTCCATGCCAGGTTTTACCACGTGCAGAAAAATTCATTTCCTAACACCTGCTGCTGCTTTCTACCTAGAGTCTCTTATGTTGCTGCAAATGACTGAGCCAAAAATTTGACAACAAAGACGAAATCAAACTCTACCTGATCCTTTTTTTTTTTTCCCAGGGGATTTCCAGGACTTCTTTATACTTCCTCAGGCATCCCTTGGGCTAAGTGATTTCACTTTTCCCAAAACTTTTGCCCAGGATGAAATTTAGAGATAAACCGTCCTAAAAATGACTATCCCTACACTTCATCCTCTCCTTCTCTCTTACCACTTTTGAGGGATGCTATTCTGTATTTCTACCTTTACGAGGAGAAAGAAAGGAGGAGTCAAGGCATCTCAGAGAACCAGGCCAGGACTGGAACTCTTGAGAAGAATCTGATTCTCCTCCAGTGTGGCCCTTATGACTCCTATTTCATTTCTGTCATGTGGCTTGAAGGCACTCCCGTCACAGGGCTATTCAACCTTGTCCAGTTAACCTTGTTATTCCACGCAGAGCACATGATGTCCCAGGAGTGGTCCTGTTGGGAGGGGCCAGAGAGGTGCTAAGCCAAGAGATTCCAGGGAGAGCAGAGGCAGCTCAGCAAGAAGGGGTGTTAAGAGCCTTGGTCAAAAGCAGGCTGGCTCGGAGAAGCACAGAGTGGTTTGGCTGGAAGGTATTAGACAGCCTTTGTCCTGCTGAGACGACCAGATCCCTCAGCTGGGCTCTGCAGAGATCAAGCTGGGTATATTTCAGCGACATGCCTTCCTTGCTACCCCTACAGTCCCTGGCTGTGGTTTGGTCCTTTGCTCGGCCAAACTATGTGATCTCTTTTGGTGAGCTGGCAGCCACACGCTATGAGCTGGACTGAACAGTGTATGTCCCTGTTCCCTTGCCTCGTTATTTTACAACTAAACAATCAGCATATTTCTGTGAAAGCCTGTCTCCTTTGCTGAGTTCTGAGCCACTATTCATTCAGGAACATATTTTAAACTTTTTCATCCTAATGAATGTCAGATATATGTACAGGAGACGAAAAAGGATGACTCTGTAAAGGAACAGTTACCTCTAAGTGATAAAAGATGTGAATGGGCTCTCAAAGTACTTGCCCCAAAGTATTCCACTTCTGAGAGACTTATTTGACTGCTAAGACCCCAGCTACGTCTAGAAACATTTGAAGCCTCCTGTTTCCATCTGGCCTGGAGGATGCTGAGCTTACAGAATTCTGAGCCAACTCAGAGACTTTTCTTTAGAATTGAGATTTGAGGACAGCATTTTTTTCCCCTACAGACTTATGTTTCAGAAAAGCAACAACAGTCAGTGTCAGGTAATTCTTTTCAGAGAGTGTGATCTTCTGTTTACTTTATGTCTTTAAAACTTCAGGTAAGGAGAGTAAGCTAATCTCTAAAAGGAAATCACAGTTGATAGAAACCATGTTGAAGGGAAGGACTACTCTGTGCCCCTGAGTTCTTCTGAAAGATTTTACTTAGCAGTCTTGTGTGTATGTGTGTATATTTGAAATGAGTATATGTATAACTCATTAAATGTATGCTGCCATCTAAAGTTCTTCCTAACCTAGAAACAATATCTTCCTCATTTCAGTCTTTCAGCTAAAAGTTCATTATATTGCAGAAGCAATGAATCAGATCAAACTCATTCGTTTTTGAGTTTCAAAAGTTTGGGGATGGATTTTTAAGTAGAAAGTCCTTGTTTCAAGAAGGGTAGAAATAAGAAGTTCAAAGGTCAAGCTTTTAAAAACACTCTGACAACTAAATAAATTTTAGTTCTCTAGACTTTCTTTCAAGAGGGGAGATGCAAGTACATGTAAGCTGCAATTTGGCAGATCCCAAGATATTTTCATGTATCTGCCCAAACTAATAATAATGATTTAAAAGAAAAGAAAGAGAGAGAGATAGAAAAAAATAATTTGTGGGGAAAGTGGGTTAGACAGAAAAGAAACATCTGATAATATGCATAGTTCTTCATACCTCAATTATCTTCCCTGGAAATGGAAAATCAGAGAGAAAAGGAGCAAGGGCATTCAGAGGATGATCAAGTCTCCCCGAAAGTGATGATGCCAAATATTTTTCATTTTTCTTTCTATGTTCTTTCCCAGTATTTCCAGGGCTTGGATGAAGAAAGGTCTTGATATTATCTCTTAACATTTCCTAGAAACATACAAAAGTTGGAATCCTGTAGACTCCCATGTTCACATAAATAATTCTTACTTAACTGGTCATCCAGGAAAGACTGCCACTTATCACTCCCTCCCTCCCATATTATGCCTGTATTCCAAGCCACTGACTCCATCCTTATTCTCTATTCCCCACCCATCCATCCCAGTGAATGCCTTCCAGTCTTTTAGTATTCATTTATAACCTCCAAATTCTTCTTATCTGCCTTGGAAAATGTCCTTTGCAGTAATGTGGGAACTAAGTATTTTTTCTACCCAGATTTCCTTATTTCGAGATTCAAGATATTTACGATCACTTGCTATTATTATTTGACATTTTATTGCAAATTTTCCTTCCAATGAACACTGGATAATTACAACACCGTTTATCACTTGAAAACATGATATACCCGTTACCTCCTTGATTTAACTTGATGTGATCAGTAGATGCATGCACACTTCATGGCATGCTTTGATGTAGTGAACTAGAAAAGCAATAAATAATGGAATTAGAGAAAATACTGGGTCTATGTGTCTTTTCAATCTTCCTCTGGATACTCAAAAACCTCTGTGGAATAAGAAAATTGATACTCTTGTACATCGCCCACTGAAACCTAGCAACATCTTTGAATGAAACTCGATAATCCAAGTACAAAACTTGTCTTAGAGCATTTCATTCGTATTATTACTTTTAAATAATAACAGGTTGGACAGAATAATAGTCACCATGCCATTTTTTCCTAAGTCAAAGACTTAAACATATATATTTTTTTCTTTTCTCTCTGTGTATCCTCATCAAAAAAAAAAAAAAGGCAAAAAGTTCAGATTAGCAACCCCCTATAAATTCTGGGAAAATGTGTCACCTCACATGGGAGATGAATAATTAAGGTTACTAAGCTACACAGAGCCACATTACACATTGCAAATATTATCAGAAAATCATCCACCCAGATAATACATGGATAGACGTGTGTGTGTGTATGTGTGTGTGCATGAGTGTGTGCTTAGATAGCACCACAAAAAAAAATTCTTAAAAAAGAGGAATAATCATAACAATATACTGGAACTCCCTGAATTCTCAAATGGATCAAAAAAATTAAAAATGTAAACACTTACAGTGCACAACCACTAAGTCTGTTACCTGCAAAATTCACTTGAAGGATGTTTTAAAGACTGGCCATTCTTTAAAGGGAAAGTGTGGGCAGTACCCATCCTAATAGTCCGTGGTACTATAGCTTTATCCATGGTTAGAGAATTTTTACAAACATTAACTAACTAATCTTTACAGCAATTCTGTAAGTGGCAAACATTATTAATGGTTTCATTTTACCAATGAGGAATCTGAGTCAAAGAGAGATTAAATGACATGCTGAAGACTGTCATAAGACAAAGTGTTAGAAAGAGGATTAGGACACAGAAGATTCTGATTTTCAGGTCTCATCATAAATCACAGAAGCAAGATAAAATACATGATAACAGATCTTTTTGACAAATAGCATCTCATGAACCTGAAGCTTCTAATGTGAGCAATTTTGATATTGCCAATAGTAAATGCCTATATTAAATAAATCACATAATTTATGTCATCTGTTGAAAGTAAATCTTTCAGTAAAAAAATGTAACTCAAAAATCAGAAATTAATATATGCCTAACACAATCCATTCTAAACATGCTGGGTGTGGAGTTAGACCTGAATAGGCACAGCCTATTCAGTATCCATAGTGTCCTACATCATAAACTCATGATATCCACACTTTTCAAGGATAAGATCCTGTCAGGCCATGTCCAGATAGTAATATCACTAGTGACCTCAAATTCCCAACTTAGTCCGCTCCCATAGGCCTTCCTTCATTTATTACTACTCCTAGGCTGAATCAGCTAACCTAAGCTGAGCAAAGAAGGAAATGAAGCAAAATGGGGAAAAAAATAAACAGAGAGAGAGAAAGTTTTGAGATGACTGTGGCTGGGTAATATTTTGAAATATTATTCCATGCATCTCTATTGGTCTGGATTTGCTAGAGAAACCAAACTAAACCATATATATATATGTATGAAGCTCCAGTTCAAGTCCAAGTGCAAAGTCAGGAGAAGACCAATGTCTCAAATCAAAGGTAGTCAGGCAGAGAGGGTGAATTCTCCCTTCCTATACTTTTTTTTTTTTTTTTTTTTTTTTTGCTGTACGCGGGCCTGTCACTGTTGTGGCCTCTCCCATTGTGGAGCACAGGCTCCGGACACGCAGGCTCAGCGGCCATGGCTCACGGGCCTAGCCACTCCGTGGCATGTGGGATCTTTCCGGACCGGGGCACGAACCCATGTCCCCTGCATCGGCAGGCGGACTCTCAACCACTGCACCACCAGGGAAGCCCCCTATACCTTTTTGTACTAATCAGCCCTCCAATGGATTGGATGAGGCCCACCAACATTTGGGAGAGCTACCTGCTTTACTCAGTCTACTGATGCAAATGTTAATTTCACCCAGAAACACCCTCACAAACGCACCCAGAATAATGTTTAACCAAATATCAGGGCACCCCATGATGCATTTACACTGACACATAAAATTAACAATCACAGAATCTCTCTCCAAATTTTCCTCTTTCCCTGTCCTTCAACCCACTCAGACAGCATCAGGCACCAAAGGAAAAAAGAGCTAATATTCAGCTTTTAAGGTTTATGAATATATTTTTCAAATGTAACTAATAATGAATAATGTTCACTATGTGAGGCATTGTTCTAATCATTTTATAAATATTAACTCCTTAATCTCCGTAACAACTCCATGAGGTAGGCACTATTATCATCATCCCTATCTTTACAGATGAGGAAGTAGAGGCACAGAGAGTTCCAGGGCCCTAATACTAGTGTGTGGCAGAGCCCGGATTTAATCACAACAAGTCCGGCTCCAGAGTCCATCCTCCTAACCTCTACACTGTGATGCCTTGAAACTCACAGCAGTCAATAGTTTGAAAGACACTTTTTAGAGAACTGAAAAACACAATCCTGAAAGACTCTGAGCATAAAGTTAATGTTTTAAGCAATAGATTTAGACAAATGATGATCTAAATATGAGGTTTGTCACACACACCCCAACATTTTGAATTGCCCAAGTAGGGTGGGGGTCTGAGCAAAGAAGACTTGTGCCTTGTTTCCTGAGTGGAACCTGAGGCAGTACGCCTCTCATTGCTTTCCTCCCACCTGCTTGCCCAACACAAGAGCAGAGAAACTAAAGGTGGGGCCTGGTGAGCACGTCAGAGCGGCGTAGGTGTGATACAGCCCCACCAAGCTTCCCAGAGCTCCAGAACAGCGCAGGAGGACATCCAAACATTTCCTGGCCTTCTCTGTCCTCTCATACAAAAAGAGGTGCAAAAGATGGGCTTGGGGGCCTCAAGCAGCCGAGCAGTCATGCCAGGAGTCTAGACTAAAATGTGAGTCCAGAGGAGATCAAGGCCATCTTGAGGATGTCAGCAGGGATGGACACCTGTGCCTGGAGACCAGTAAGTGCCACCATGAGTAAAGCATCATTTCTGAGGACCAATGGTCCTCTCCTATCTCATGGACATCATGGTATGACTTAAAGCCACCAAACTTAGAGGCAACCCAAAGAGAAAAGGGTGGGAAAAAAATGCTGAACTGGTTGAATAAGTGATTAAAGTTAATCTGAGTTGAGTAACATTGAAACTAAGTTCAGTTAGAGAAAATAAGGTTGTTGTTCTTTTTTTGCACAGCTGATTTTGCAGCCCAAGACTTGTACCTCCTCAGCTATAAAGAAATAAAACTTGTTTACCTTTGCAACCAGTACTCTCTCTCTGAAGGCCAAAGGAAAATCTCCAAAATTGTTTTGAGAAATAACATTATTAAACTAAGTATATGACTTCCTCAAGGGATTACTTTATAGAGGAATGCTCCTTTCTATAAGTACTCATTTGGCCCTGTTTCTTTAAAACATTAGTTTCATTAGCTCAAACCCGTCTTCATACTACAAACCTGGTCCTTAAAATGACTGAAAACAGTTTAGTGATGGTTCTTGTCCACTAATTCAAATAAAATTGCCAGATATAAGGCAAAGATGGGAAAGATTTAAGATTTTGTGAAATCGGGATCTAATTCAGCTTTGAGTTTGGCTATCACTCAAGCCAAAGCTTTGAAGCTTTTGGACATAGTGAAACAACATTGTAACAAGGATCAAAGGATGACAAATTCAGTGCAGTTAAGGGTTGGTTCATGCATTTTGAAGGTAGTGATGCCTTACATAACATCACGGTGCAAGATGAGTGCTGTTCTGGAAAGCAGAAAGAGCTTCTGTTCGGAAAGCAGTAAAAGAACTTTGTGCCCTAGTACCCATGCTAGCCACCGCGTCATTTGTGATAGAAACAGGATAGAAATAAAACTGATACTGCTGAATTAATTTCTATAACATTCATCAGATGATCCTGGTCTCTCGAAAAGATTCTCAAAGTTGCCTGTGATCATTTTCATGATGAAAGATTTTTTTCAAACCCTATCTATGATTAGGTGTTTTCTTCAGTGTACCACAATGATGAAGCTTTACCTAAGGCTGTTTCTATAAAAAGCTGGGCTTCGGGTTCTCAACCAATGTAACACACTGCTGTGCTGTTGTTATAATAGGAAACAAATCAGATGTTTAATCATTTTTTAATCATTTTTCCTTAAAGGAACTTCTAGCAGAAACGCAACCCATTATAAGCGTAAGGAATATCTCTAGAGTTGGCATACTAAAACACAACTAAAGGACTGGGCTTTTAGAAATACATATTTTCAGGTAAACAGGCATGGAAAATTAGTTACTAAAACAGAGGCTGTAAGCCAAATATTATAATTGTCGATGTTTAAAATTCTGCAAATTTAATGGATTTGCCTTTGAATAATTTAGGATACTCAAGATAATTTTCAACAGACTTATTAAAGAAAATTCCAGGACTCCATCTTTAATTCCTTCCTATTATACCTTTCCTTAGCAATCTATATGAGTTACAGAAGGTCTGTCAGCCTTCAGTTTGGTTTTATTAGCATTTGCTGCTTTAAATCAGACCTTTCACATCATTTATATAAGGTATTTTTTTATTCAATATTCAAAATGATAGAACATATACACTGAATAACAGATAGGGACATAATTCATCCTAGTATGAAGCATGCCTTATAACACTTAAGTGGTTTATTAAACTTGTCTGATCTTAATATTGGATAAATTCTACCCTTGACATCAAGACATGTGTATGATACATTTATCATGTTTAGGATTCTTCTAAGTTACATGAACTATTGCATCTGGGAATTGCTAAGGGTTCTATCCTGAAGTTAAAATATACCAAGTACCCAAATATTTCTCTTAAATATGAGTTAGACCTAGACTACCACATAGAATTATTTTAGTGGTTTCAATTCCATCCCTGGTGGACAGTAGTACATAGTAAGAAAAACCACCTCACATAATTTGGCACTGTTTAGAACCAGCAGCCTCTGATCAGGAGGAGTTAGTAATGAGCCCAGGGGGACGGAACGACCTCTTATTAGAAGGAGCACTGTCTCTCTCCAGCAAGGCTGAGGTTGGAAACTCTGGGAGGATCAAGCTGCAGCTATTGGCTCCCTTTTTGACTTGGGGAAGGTAGAGGTCTTTTTGGGACCGAGCTGCCCACTTACTTCACAAGAGGGGAGCTGGTTATTAGAGAATGAAATGAAAGAGCCTTTTGTCAGTATAATGTAATGAAGATCATCATTTGGGGGAAAGTAAATGCCAACTTTTATTTCTATTTAGATAAAGTAGGGACTAGAACTGGAGAAGAGGGAAATAAAACACGGTAGCCAAGGAATGAGCTTGAACTCAGTTTAGTTGGAACATTGATAAACACATGACTAACTTATCATTTATATTCCACGTACTCCCACAGAGGTTTTGAACTTATTTAGAATAAACACACACATGCTTCATTTTAATAAAACAAAGAGCTAGGTAATTGCTATAGAGGAGTGAAAGCTTTTTGCCTAAGATTATTAATCAGGAACAGATTTCCTATTGGGAAAAAGGATATTAAAGCAAAAAGATCACAGGACCAGTCAGCTTTGGGATCAGTCACACTTGGGTTTGAACCCCAGACTTTGCACAAGAAGCCCTCTGTATCTCAGAGTCCTTGTTTGTAACATGGGGTCAAGAACCACCTCTGAGAGTCACTGTGAGATGAGATGAGTGAACGCACAGGAGCCCACACAATGCCCAACACACAGAAAATAAATGAAGTATTAGGCCTGTTTCCTACATGAGGGCTAGAATTCAGGGCTTCAGTGAATTCGGACAGAGAGACTATTGCATCTCTATTTTCACTAACCTCTAACTGCAAAGTAGCATTTCTTAAATAATGCATGTGAACGATATCAGCATATCCAGTACCTGTGATGATGACACTAATAGAAATCACAGATATTTTCATAACACAGTACAGCTATTACAGAAAATCCAAAAATCATGTTTGTATTCATCACTATTTTGAAATGATGGTAGTTACTAGACCCGCCGCAAGATTGTGTTATTTAATGCATTAATGAAGAAGCATATGAATTACTACCTCACAAAGTTGTTTAAAATATTTTGACAGTTATATTTCAGTAATTGATTTCATTTCTAATACCACACGTTTCATTTTATTTTATTCTTTAAAAACATGCTTCAGATGAGAATTTAAAGCCTTGTTCTAAGAAGAGGTCCAGTTGGCTTCACCCAACTGCCAAATGGGTTTGTCCTACCCTCTGCTAGTGGTATTATAGCCAGTTAACAGGAAATGGACACAGGTTCAGTTGATTGGGGTTGTGAATTGATGTGACCATTTTAAAGATGGATCTAATTTTGGGCTTTTTTTGCAAAAATGATAAGTTTGGACTTGAAGTTGATTTTAGCTGATACTTAGCTGTTGCCCATTTGATGAGATGTTTCCTTGAAATGCAGACTGAAAGTCAACCCTTGTATTTCATCTTTTCTTGATCTCATAAGCAACGTGAAAAACAAGAAGATGTATCCACGTCTCTGGGGATTATTTTCATATGCACATGTCCCAAGGATATTGGAGAGTCACTGGAATTTTAGGATACCGAGTTTTGGCTTTATTTGTGACAAAGGTACTGTAAAATAAGGTAAGAATCAGTGGCTTGTAAATCTTCTCTCCCAGCTGTTAAAAATAAAAATGGATTCAACCATCAGCTGGTTAATATTTCCTTACATTTTCACTAGTTCTTTTATATATATATATATATATTTATTTATTTATTTATTTTTGGCTGCACTGGGTCTTCATTGCTGCGTGCAGGCTTTCTCTAGCTGCGGTGAGTGGGGCTACTCTTCGTTGCGGTGCGCAGGCCTCTCATTGCGGTGGCTTCTCCTGTTGTAGAGCATGGGCTACAGGTGTGCCAGCTTCAGCAGTTGTGGCATGTAGACTCAGTAGTTGTGGCTCACGGGCTGTGTTGCCCCGTGGCATGTGGGATCTTCCTGGACCAGGGCTCGAACCCGTGTCCCCTGCATTGGCAACAGCTGTGCCACACAGGGGATGGCTGGCAACATCCCCAACCACTGTGCCACCAGGGGAGCCCTTCACTAGTTCTTAAACATGCCAAAATATGCCTATGTGTAACAGCTGGAAAATTATACTGCAACTAAAATTATATTTCTTGGCTTCCTATGGAATGTTTTTGCTCTGAGAGCTCAGAAATAGTCTAACCAGTGATATTTTTAAAAAGCCTGTGCCAATAATCCAACCAGAAATGTCACCGGTTTTTATTATAGGACAAAACATGTTTTATAATGCTACTTTTCTTTAGTATATACTTATGTCATATTTCTTATTCTAATATGTGGGTAAATTACATGAAAAGAATGAAATGAAAAATATAAGCATTATAATTTATGATGACGTACGTAAGTCTGAATCTATTTTTTTCTTAGCTTAGTACTTTTAAAGACAGATTTCTCTCCCTTTATCACATGTAGACTTACAAATGAATCAGCATCATATTTGTTAATATTCTTCTTATAACAGCATTTATTTTGAAGAGGATAGTATTTGACTAATGTTGAGTACAAACTGGTTTTAAATGGTGCCAATTTACCAACAATTTTTAAAGTGTTGCTAAGATAAAGGTGCCACTGACTCTGCACATCTGTACTTACTTTGCAAAGTATTTCTGAGTATTTTTTAATCCAAACCGACTTTAATCCATCTCCTTTTTTAATTGTTCCCTTCAATACTTGCTCTGAGTTGTAGGAAAGTAGATTCCCACAAAAATGCACTTCCTACCTTAGCTTTTAACGTAACCTTTACTTTTGCTACAACGTGGTCTACTTTATACACTGAGGTAGAGAAAGACCTCATTGAATACTTTATGTTAACAGAAGGCACTTTATATTCGAGGTAACATTCTGATAGTCCAGATGGAGTCCTCTCTTCCTGGAATTGCCAAATAGAGGTTGGGCAAAATATTCCTTTCTAACTCACCTATTCTGTCTATTAGAGACTACAGTTCTAGACGTTCAATTTCTACAACAATTTGAGCCCTTGCTTGCTGACCGAAATCATTATCATGTGGAGCTGAATATCTCCTACGCTCTGTGTTCATTCATTCACTGAACATCAAATAAGTATTTACTGCACCTGGATGAACAAGTCAACTGTCTGCAGTTCCACCCTTTAAAGAGATATGCCCTCTTCACCATCTTTCAAGAACAACACTGAATGTGGCTGTCATGCAGCTACCAACTCATTTTTGGTTTGTTCCCACCTACTGAGCCAGCTCATCTGTGAACCAAATTCAGGTTTTCTTCCTCCTCTTTGAGGTGTATGGGATGCACCCTTACCCCCTCCCCATACAGCCACAGGTATGAGTAGGAGAAAGGTGCTGGTGTGACTTGCTGGATGACAAGGGGATCCAAGTTCCCTGCCCATGCAGCTTAGGCCGGCTGTGCCATTTCCAACATAAAATAGACTGTTGCTGTTGGTGGGTCAATCTGAATTTGTGACTTGGCGGTCCCGGCAGAACATAGCCAATAGTAGGCAGCTCTAGGTGCAGAGTCAGTTGTGTCCCATTGTCAAGTGTTTTGTCTCTACCAGGGCACAGCAACATGCCAGGGACAGTTAATCAAAAGGCATATAATTCTCTGCTGCAGAAGGCGTTCCACTGTTCCAAAATCCCAGGGGTCTGCGTTGCAATGCTCAAACTGGGGCTTGTCACCACTGAACATTTAGTGATGCTGGTCCCCCTTTTACCAGCTCATTTCTCATGGCCTTGGTAAGTGGTGTGTCCTCTGGGCCCTTTCGTTGAGCAAAATCTTCCAGTAAGTCCTTTGACCTGACATAATATATCTGTTCTAGCGTGACAACTTCCCCCAGACTGTTTCTTCCTGTATCTTGTACTGGGAAGACAGACATTTCTGTTTTACTTAGTAAGGACCATCTTTTTCACTATAATTCTAAGTGTGCAGCAGTGAATCTGTCCTATGCCCTGGGGTCCTTGCCAGCAGGTTAAATTCACTGTCCTAAAGTCGATAAATTCTTGCTTCTTCAGTCATATATTCTGGCTCCCTTGGTCCAACACCTTCAAAATACAATCCCAGGGATGCTTCCCTAGCCACTGCTGGTATATGCTAGCTGGTTCTCACCACTTTTTCAGCATATCATCTCCTTCCCCCTTTATAAGGACTAGCATATTCCCAGCAGGTTATGCTGGAACTTAACTCTAGCTTTTGACTTGACAATAAAAGAAGGAGGTGGGAGCAACTCTTAGGGAATAAACACCTGTTACCTTTCAGAAATGAGGTCTTGTCGTGTCTTCTAACACTGGAGAAGTGCTAGCTCTTACTAGGGAAGAGTGGACACCTCCTCTGCAATTTATGAGGGTACCAAGAAGTCTGCAGAGGCACTCATCCTCAGGGGCACTCATCCAGATATCCACAACTGATGTTTAGGGGCCCTATTTTCCTGATCAGGGCCCTGATTTTAGCATAACAGACCTGCCTTGGCCAGGCAATCAAACATCAAACAACTCTGGAGCTCTGGGACTGTATCATATCCCACATCTGCCACTCAGTTAAGTCAGCTCTGCCACTGAAGGAGATAAGGGCCTCTCTGAAAGCTACTCAAGAGGCCTTCTGGCCCTTACACATGGCCTTTAACTTGGATAACAGTTCGCATTCACTCATTATCCCTCTGCAGGGTGTCAAAACAATTTAGCTGTATGGCCTCAACTCCATTGCCCTTGGAGACATTGCCCCTCCTTCTTTCCACTTTGTGTCAAATGCCAGAAGCATCATACCATTACTGGTGCTCCCCTTCACCAGGACATTTTCTCAGCTCACCACCAGTGAAATATGGAGCAGCTGGGCCACCACCTTGCCTTAGGGATTATCTGTATCCCACATGCCACTCTGGATGGCATTTTTTGGCCTGTCAGATGGTAAGTAAGCAGTCACCAATCCCCATCCTGCTACTTATTTTCTGAGATGACTCAGGACACTACTTGTTAGTTCAGATCTTCTGAAAAGCAGAGCCAAAGGATTAGCTGTGTAAGAGAGGCCTGTGTAAGATTAAGCGAGGAAGCTAGAGAGGGCAGGGAGAGCCACAGACCTCAGCTAAGATCTAAGAAAGTTTCAGTCAGGCTGATGACACTCCTCTAGCTTTTTTCCCCAGCTTAATGTGGATATAACTGACATATAACATCATGTAAGTTTAAGGTGTACAATGTGATGATTTGGTATATGTATATATTGGGAAGTATTTCCCACAATAAGGTTAGTTAACACATCCTTCACCCCACATAATTACCATTTTGTTATTGTTGTTTTTGTTATGGTGAGAACATTAAGGCTCTACTCTCATAGCATCTTTCAAGTATACAATGTGGTATTGTTAACTACTGTCACCATGTTGTTCATTACATCTCAGAACTTATTCATCTTATAACTAGAAGTTTATACAAGTTGACCCACATCTACCCAGTTCTCCCACCCCTCAGCCCCTGGCAACCACCATTCAACTTTCTATGAGTTCAAAGAGTAAGCCGTTGTGTATGTTGCAGGAATACGCTTGCATTCGTACCCAGTGTGCTCGTTCATTGGCTGGGAGCAGTTCTTGGGATGTGTAGTCTTGGTGCTGATGTGGGGGTGGATCCAAATGGGCAGCAGTGGGCCATCACTCACAATATGCTCCCCATACAGGAGCTCTGCACAGTGTATTTTCCTGGCCTGCTACATCACAGAATGGTATTCCCTCCCTTCAGGGCACTTAGTCACTGTCTTCTCCACTAGATTATAAACCTCATGAAAGCACACAGTTTTGCTCAGTGTTCTATTTCCAGCTCCTAGCACAGTGCCTGGTACATCCTCATTCTCAAATATTTTTTGAATGACTGTTGAAGACATGTGTTACTCCAAAACATACCTTTGTAACTTTGCTTTAAAAACAAGGAGGAAGATGTTCCCCTACCCCAAACAGAGGGTGTTGCCATCAACATCACAGTGTGCCTTGGGCCTAGCTACCTGAACATGGTGCACGCCCACCCACAAGCCACCTTCAAGCCAATGTGAAAGTGGGACTCATCTCCAAAACCTCCAGTCTGGTGTCTTCACAGTCTCCCCTTTGAACATCAACTCCTTCTCCCTTTGTATACTCTTCTTTCATTCCCAATCAAACTGCTTTAAAGAAATGATCTAAAGTTCAGTCATACTAAGTGGCAAATGATTTACAGCTAGACAGAAATGATAAATGGAATGAAACCTCTACAATAGAATTCTGGCATGGTGGGGGCATGGAGACAGGAGCAGACATGTACTTGGAGAGAGAGCAAAATCCTGATATCATATCCGATTACTGCCTATTTGACTGTGATGAGGCCCTGCATTCCCAGAGTAGGCTGTTAACTCTGTAGTCTAATCACATTTTCTGGTCTAAGACACAAACTTTCAAAATAGGAAAGGGATCCTGTGGAATACACACATTAGCAATAGGAAGAGATGCACATTTTAAAAATGTTTATGGAAATGAAGAAAGACCAAGAGTTATAGGATATCATTCTGAATCTGCCGACCAAGTTCAGTCTTAAACAAGTTCCTTACCTGGACTGCTATCATCTCTGACCAGTCCCCAGCAGCAGAAAACCCATAGTGCATGTCATCTATTGTATGGTTTACAATGGAAATGCGTGTCAAGACAAAAATGATATTCACATCTCTATCAGTACACATAATATATTGTAGTTATTTATGGCTTTATTCCTCTCAAAAGCAGGAACTCCTCAAAGGCTGGAGGCCAACTTACTGATATTTCTGGCCCCAGGGGCTAGGCTAGTGCCTGGCATATAAGTGCTTAGCAAGTATTTGTTGAATGAGTGAATAATTGAATGAAAGATTATTAGAGAGATATATCTCAGACCAGGTTCTCATAGCCCAAAATACAGTTGTCCAATATGTCAGAATTGTGTAAAGAATTCATTCAGATTCCTCCTTGACCCTGCCAAGCTATCTAATGCATTACCATCTCTTCCCTTTATTTTCTACTTGGTAGGACTCACTTCAGTGTTAGGTAATACATATGTAATAAAAACTCTAATTACCAGTTAGACTCATCTGCTTATTATGATATTAGTCTTTTATTAAAACTAGATTTCACTCCACCATGCTCTTGGCTATAAAATAGAGCTCTTTTACTTTCTACCAATTCTACTGGCACTCCTTTTTAATTCAAATACTGCTCTGGGATCAACAATGCAATAAGACATAATTATGTTTTAAGATCCATGAATTGGTTGTGAAAATGCAGGTATTTTCTCTCTAGGTAGTTTGCTCCAGGAAATACACTGAGAAGTATATTTTTATCTTGATGTATGGGGATTTACATAGGAACATACCCCTTAGAGTTGGAAGCAGTATTTCGTAGAAATGCCGGAACAAATACCACCCATCACCACTTTATTATGTTCACAATGTACTCCATTATCATCAGTATGTGAGTATAAATCCTCCTAAGAAAGCTCCCAGTATTAAAAACCATAATTATAACATGCATTTATTCCAAACATATGTACCACCGTTTCAAACTACCCACCAGCTGAATATATTTTGCAGCTTTCAAAATTTGACTGGTGCGAAGATGGCTTTTATGAATGTGATTTATGACAATTTAGGTGCCGAAAACCATCGTAATTACAAGTACTGTAAATGTTTTCTCTCTGCTTAAGTAGCCTCGCTAAGGAGGACAGCGTTCTTTCCTGTGGGCTGGGCCTTTTGGCTCCAGCCTTCCCACAGCCAACAGGCTGCTCTGTTCCCAGCTATGTTTCACCAGTAAAAGATTAACAAAAACTTTTCAGCGCTCGGTTCTCTTTTCCCTCTGGAGCTATCCATTTTCCCATCTCCAAAGAGGGCAGCCTCTCCTAACATATGTTGGAAATTGTTGTTCAACTTCACAGAATATACAAACACAAGACTTTTCTCCGTTCATGGTGCCAAAGCAGACGTTTCAATGGAATATTTCATTATAATGCAGAGCGTGTGTGCCAGAAATGAGGTTTTTCCAATGAAATTCATGATTTTTTTTTTTTTACATGTGGTATCTGGGGTTTCTATAAAGCACAAGAGGCTTGACTTTTGGTATAAAAAGTTTAAACTTTTAACCTACCTGGATTTGAACAGGATAATAAATTGTCAAGTAATGACTCTTTGCCAAATGTTAATAAGCTTCATGAAAAGTAAAACCAGAGAGTAGTGGAAACGCTATGATACACCTTCCATCTTGTTAAGTTAAAGCTATGCTCTCTCTTTCAGAGGGCACCGATGGAGTCAAGCCACAGAGGCCAAGTGACTCACCCAAGGTTACAAAGGGAGTCTGTAACAAGACCTATGAGAAAATCCAGGATTCCTAACTCCCAGTTCAATGTTGTCATTTAAAAAGCCTCCAAACACGACTCTTGTAAATTATACTGTCATCAGCACTTTCCTTATTACTCTTTGTTTTCAGTAGTTATAAACTCAGTAGTTTAAAAAATGGCTTTGGGACAAAATTTAGCCAACAAAATCTCTAGCTTAGAGTCAATTATTTCCAAAAGACAATTTAAAAATCTGTAGTTCAGCTACTTTGGGGATAGAAACATGCCAAAATCCAAAGTTCATTTTCTTTTGGTATTTCTTTGAATTTGAAGGCAAATTAACCATGGGATTTATTAATGCTGTGTGTTAATTACTGATTTTTGGTTTTATTATCAAACCAACATAAAAGGAGAAGCCAAATCTGAAAAACACACTCTAATTGCTATAAGAATAATAACCTCAGCTTGACTTCTATCAACATTACTTCTAAATTACAGTATAAGGGAATAAAGAGAAATTTACATATGGACTTTCCATGGATACTCAACAAAGATCTGAAATACAGGGGAGCATGTCTGGGAATGACTTGGAATGTGCAGGAGCACTAGGCTTTTCTCTTCCACCAGCTTTCAGAGCTCTGCATGCCAGGTCAGGCAGCTCTGGGAGTCAAATCTTGGCCATCAACTGAAGCAACTCATAAGGTGTTTCTTACAGTCAGATTGTCCTCACATCCTATCATACTATATAGTGTTTTATTTTATAAACGTTTCTTTGCATTTGTTTAAATGTCTAAAGGACCGTTCCTCTAAAATTAATAGAGAGACAGGCACAAGACAGAAAATAACAGCAGCTGAAAAAAGAACAGCCGCAGCACGATGTCAAATAGAAAATAAAAACAGAACGTAGTCTGATGTAGTCTGCAATTTGCAATTCCTTCAAGGAGTGTTTCTTGCAATAAGTGATTCATAGATGATGCAAATTACAACACCCTTTGGCTTTTGCTGCTGCCTTTATGAAATCTCACATGTGACAGGCTGGTTAGGTTGAACCCAAATGTAAAAAGTTTCTGGCATTCCCTCCCCCCCTTTTATTTTGCTATACTCAAAATTTTAATAGTATACATGTATTTTTGTACTGTAGAATTACCTCTACTTAAAAATGAAAAATTAGAGTGATATTAGAATTAATATTATATACCAAATGAAAATTAAAATTTCTGTGTGGAACAGATTGCTGGACTGAGAATATTTCAAACCAACAAATTTATATTTCATTAATACATTCTTTTGGGAGAGAACAAATATTAACCATAGTTTTTCAGTTTAGCAAGCCACAGTGAACATTGATGGTGGCTTACTTCCTGGTAGAAGATAAGCCCCAATGACTATTCCAATTCAGAATTCAGAATTAAGCAATTTCACATTACTTTCTATGAATTATGCACTTGAATTTCAGTTCTGATTTGTAACAAAAATTTGAAACATTCTGAACTTCTTAAAATTATATTTTTTTCCATGTAAACTTGAGATATGTAATTCCTATAGGCTAAATACAAGTTTAACACTTTCCAAAAAATTCCACACTGTCTAGGAAAGGGGTCTGGTATAAAGACAAGAAAAGATGCAATAAATTTAACAAGTTTCATATTAACACAAAAGTGAATATATATTCACTTATATAGTCTTTCCTCTAAAACTAATAGAGGGACAGGAGCAACAGCAAGCTACCACCCATTGAATTAAGAGTGACCACAAGCAAGTTGTCATATAGAAAATTAAAACATGCAATCTGATCATAGCCTGCAATGTGCAACACCTTGAAGGAATTCCTTGATGTATATATTCACTTTTATACTTATATTCACACACACACATCAAAAGTCTTTTTTTTTTTTTTTTGTGGTACGTGGGCCTATCACTGTTGTGGCCTCTCCCGTTGCGGAGCACAGGCTCAGCAGCCATGGCTCACGGGCCTAGCTGCTCCGCGGCATGTGGGATCTTCCCGGACTGGGGCACGAACCCGTGTCCCCTGCGTCGGCAGGCGGACTCTCAACCACTGCGCCACCAGGGAAGCCCAAAAACAGTCCTTTAAATTACTATTTAGAATGGAAATGCTCAAATGTGGGGGCACTATTTATTTAGAAGTAGACAAAAGAAGAAATACTACAGAGTTTATGCAAGGTGTCCTTTCTTCCCATTCCCACCATTCTTTTCGACATCAGACTCTTTCCTTTTTTTTTTTTAATAGATCGTTATTGGAGTATAATTGCTTCCCAATACTGTGCTAGTTTCTGCTGCACAACAATGCAAATCAGCCATACGCATACACGTCCCCATATCCCCTCCCTCTTGAGCCTCCTTCCCATCCTCCCTATCTCACTCCTTTAGGTCATCGCAAAGCATGGAGCTGATCTCCCTGTGCTATGCTGCTGCTTCCTGCCAGCTAATTATTTTACATTCCGTTGTGTATATATGTTGATGCTACTCTCACTTTGCCACAGCTTCCCCCTCCTACCCCATGTCTTCATGTCCATTCTCTACGTCTACCTCTTTATTCCTGCTGTGCAACTAGATTCATCAGTACCATTTTTTTTTAGATTACATATATATATGCGTTAGCATACAGTATTTTTTTTTCTCTTTCTGACTTACTTCACTCTGTATGACAGACTCTAGGTCCAGCCACCTCACTACAAATAACTCAGCTTTGTTCCTTTTTATGGCTGACTAATATTCCATTGTATATATGTGCCACATCTTCTTTATCCATTCATCTGTCTATGGACACTTAGGTTGCTTCCATGTCCTGGCTATTGTAAATAGAGCTGCAATGAACATTGTGGTATATGACTCTTTTTGAATTATGGTTGTCTCAGGGTATATGCCCAGTAGTGGGACTGACAGGTCATATGGTAGTATTATTTTTATTTTTTTAAGGAACCTTCGTACTGTTCTCCATAGTGGCTGTATCAATTTACATTTGCATCAACAGTGTGAGAGAGTTCCCTTTTCTCCACACCCTCTCCAGCATTTACTGTTTGTAGATTTTTTGATGATGGTCATTCTGACTGGTGTGAGGTGATACCTCATTGTAGTTTTGATTTGCATTCCTCTAATGATTAGTGATGTTGAGCATCCTTCATGTGTTTGTTGGCAATCTCTATATCTTCTTGGGAGAAATGTCTATTTAGGTCTTCTGCCCATTTTTGGATTGGGTTGCTTGTTTATTTGATATTGAGCTGCATGAGCTGTTTATAAATTTTGGAGATTAATCCTTTGTCAGTTGCTTCATTTGCAAATATTTTCTCCCATTCTGAGGATTGTCTTTTCATCTTGTTTATGGTTTCCTTTGCTGTGCAAAAGCTTTTAAGTTTAATTAAGTCCCATTTGTTTTGTTTTTATTTCTGTTACTCTAGGAGGTAGGTCAAAAAAGATCTTGGTGTGGTTTATGTCAAAGAGTGTTTCTCTTATGTTTTCCTCTAAGAGTTTCATAGTGTCTGGTCTTACACTTAAGTCATTAATCCATTTTGAGTTTATTTTTGTGTATGGTGTTAGGTAGTATTCTAATTTCATTGCTTTACATGTAGCTGTCCAGTTTTCCCAGCACCACTTATTGAAGAGGCTGTCTTTTCTCCTTGTATGTTCTTGCCTCCTTTGTCATAAATTAGGTGCCCATATGTGCATGGGTTTATCTCTGGGCATTCTATCCTGTACCATTGATCTATATTTCGATTTTTGTGCCAGTACCATACTGTCTTGATTACAGTAGCTCTGTGGTATAGTTTGAACTAGGGGAGCCTGATTCCTCCAACTCCGTTCTTCTTTCTCAAGATTGCTTTGGCTATTCAGGGTCTTTTGTGTTTCCATACAAATTGTAAAATTTTTTATTCTAATTCTGTGAAGAATGCCATTGGTAGTTTCATAGGGATTGCACTGAATCTGTAGATTGCTTTGGGTAGTATAGTCATTTTCACAATATTGATTCTTCCAATCCAAGAACATGGTATATTTGTCCATCTGTTTATGTCATCTTTGATTTCTTTCATCAGTGTACAAGTCTTTCGCCTCCTTAGGCAGGTTTATTCCTAGGTATTTTCTTTTTGTTGCAATGATAAATGGGATTGTTTCCTTAATTTCTCTTTCTGATTTTTCATTATTGGTGTATAGGAATACCAGAGATTTCTGTGCATTAATTTTGTATCCTGCAACCTTACCAAATTCATTGATTAGTTCTAGTAGTTTTCTGGTGGCATCTTTAGTATTTTCTATGTATAATGTCATGTCATCTACAAACAGTGACAGTTTTACTTCTTTTTTTCCAATATTTATTCCTTTTATGTCTTTTTCTTCTCTGACTGCTGTGGCTAAGACTTCCAAAACTATTTTGAATAAGAGTGGCGAAAGTGGACATCATTGTCTTGTTCCTGATCTTAGTGGAAATGCTTTCAGTTTTTCACCATTGAGTATGATGCTTCCTGTGGGTTTGTCATATATGGCCTTTATTATGTTGAGGTAGGTTCCCCGTATGCCCATTTTCTGGTGACTTTTTATCATAAATCAGAGTTGAATTTTGTCAAAAGCTTTTTCTGCATCTTTTGAGATGACCATATAGTTTTTATTCCTTATTTTGTTAATGTGCTGTATCACATTGATTGATTTGCATATATTGAAGAATCCTTGCATCCCTGGGATAAACCCCACTTGATCATGGTGTATGATCCTTTTAATGTGCTGTTGGATTCTGTTTGTTAGTATTTTGTTCAGGACTTTTGCATCTATGTTCATCAGTGATATTGGTCTATAATTTTCTTTTTTTGTGATATCTTTTCCTGGTTTTGGTATCAAGGTGATGGTGGCTTCGTAGAATGAATTTAGGAGTGTTTCTCCCTCTGCAATTTTTTGGAAGAGTTTGAGAAGGATCAGTGTTAGCTCTTCTCTAAATGTTTGATAGAATTTGCCTGTGAAGCAATCTGGTCCTGGATTTTTGTTTGTTGGCAGATTTTTAATTACGCTTTCAATGTCATTACTTGTGATAGGTCTGTTTATATTTTCTAATTCTTCCTGGTTCAGTCTTGGAAAATTGTACCTTTCCAAGAATTTGTCCATTTCTTTGTGGTTGTCCCTTTTATTGCATATAGTTGCTTCTAGTAGTCTCTTATAATTCTTTGTATTTCTGCAGTGTCAGTTGTGACTTCTCCTTTTTCATTTCTAATTTTATTGATTTGCGTCCTCTCCTTTTTCTTGATGGGTCTGGTTAAGCATTTATCAATTTTGTTTATCTTGTTAAAGAACCAGCTTTTAGTTTTGTTGATCTTTCCTATTGTTTTGATTCTATTTCATTTATTTCTGCTCTGATCTTTATGATTTCTTTCCTTCTGCTGACATTGTGTTCTCTTTGTTCTTCTTTCTCTAGCTGTTTTAACTGTAAGGTTACCTTCTTTGAGATTTTTCTTGTTTCTTGAGGTGAGATTGAATTGCTATAAACTTCCCTCTTAGAACCGCTTTTGCTGTGTCCCATAGGTTTTGAGTTGTCGTTTTTTTGTTGTCATTTGTTTCTATGTATTTTTTTATTTCTTTGATTTCTTCAGTGATCTCCTGGTTATTTAGTAGCACACTGTTTAGCCTCCATATATTTGTGGTTTTTTACAGTTTTTTTCCTGTAATTGATTTCCAATCTCAGAGCACTGTGGCCAGAAAAGATGCCTAATATGATTTCCATTTTCTTAAATTTTCCAAGGCTTGGTTTGTGACCCAAGATGTGATCTATCCTGGAGAATGTTCCAAGTGAACTTGAGAAGAAAGTGTATTCTGCCACTTTCGGGTGGAATGTTCTACAAATATCAATTAAATTTATCTGGTGTATTGTGTCACTTAAAGCTTGTGTTTCCATATTTATTTTGTTTGGATGATAAGTCCATTGGTGTAAGTGGGGTGTTAAAGTCCCCTACTATTATTGCGTTACTGTTGATTTCTCCTTTCATGGTTGTTAGCATTTTCCTTGTGTATTGAGGTGCTCCTACGTAGGGTGCATAAACATTTATAATTGTTGTATCTTCTTCTTGGATTGATCCTTTGATTATTATGTAGTGTCCCTCCTTATCTCTTATAACAGTTTTTATTTTAAAGTCTATTTTATCTGATATGAGTATTGCTACTCCAGCTTTTTTTTAATTTCCATTTGCATGAAATATCTTTTTCCATCCCTTCACTTTCAGTCTGTATGTGTCCCTAGGTCTGAAGTGGGTCTTCAGACAGCATATATATGGGTCTTGTTTTTGTATCCATTCGGCCAGTCAGAGTCTTTTGGTTGGGGCATTTAATCCATTTACATTCAAGGTTATTATCGATATGTATGTTCCTGTTACCATTCTCTTAATTCTTTGGGTTTGTTTTTGTGGGTCTTTTTCTTCTCTTGTGTTTCCCACCTAGAGAACTTTCTTTAGCATTTGCTGTAAAGCTGGTTTGGTGGTGCTGAATCCTTTTAGCTTTTGCTTGTCTATAAAGCTTTTGACTTCTCCAGCGAATCTGAATGAGATTCTTGCTGGGTACGGTAATCTTGGTTGTAGGTTTTTCTCTTTCATCACTTTAAGTATATCCAGCCACTCTCTTCTGGCCTGCAGAGTTTCTGCTGAAAAATCAGCTGATAATCTTATGGGGATTCCTTTGTTATTTTTTACTTTTCACTTGCTGCTTTTAATATTTTTTTCTTTGAATTTAATATTTGTTCATTTGATTAATATGTGTCTTGGTGTGTTTCTCCTAGGGTTTATCCTGTATGGGATTCTCTGTGCTTCCTCGACTTGGGTGACTATTTCCTTTCCCATGTTAGGGGAGTTTTCGACTATAATCTCTTCAAATATTTTCTCAGACCCTTTCTTTTTTTCTTCTTCTTCTGGGACCCCCTATAATTCGAATGTTGGTGTGTTTAGTGTTGTCCCAGAGGTCTCTGAGATTGTCTTCGACTCTTCATTCTTTTTTCTTTATTCTGCTCCTTGACAGTTATTTCCACAATTTTGTCTTCCAGCTCATTTATTCATTCTTCTGCCTCAGTTATTCTGTTGTTGATTCCTCCTAGTACATTTTTCATTTCAGTTATTGTGTTGTTCATCTCTGTTTGTTTGTTCTTTAGTTCTTCTAGATCTTTCTTAAACATTTCTTGTATTTTCTCAATCCGTGCCTCCATTCTATTTCCAAGATTCTGGATCATCTTTACTATCATTAATCTGAATTCTTTTTCAGGTAGATTGCCTATTTCCTCTTCATTTACTTGGTCTTGTAGGCTTTTACCTTGCTCCTTCATCTGTGACATATTTTTTGCCATCTCATTTTTTTTTTTTTAATGAGTGGGATTGTGTTCCTGTTTTACTGATTGTTTGGCATGAGGCTTCCAACACCGGAGTGTGTAGGCTATTGGGTAGAGCTGGGTCTGGGTGCTGAGGTGAGGACCTCCATGAGACCTCACTCTGATGAATATTACCTGGGGTGTGAGATTCTGTTAGTCCAGTGGTTCAGAGCTCCCACTGCAGGAGATTCGACCTGACCCTAGTTCACTTGGGGGTTCCTGTCTCCTTGGGCATCAGAGTCCCCCACCAGCAGCCAGCAGGCGCCCTAGTTGTGGGGAGATGCTAACTCTGCGTCTTCCCACACCACCATCTTGACTCTGCCTCAAGATTCTTTCCGTTTAATCAGCCAAATCCTCCCACTGCATCAGGGCTCTGAACATGCTTTCTCTTCACTCTTCCATCTCCATTCATTCCTACCCGCTATTTCAGGATTATGATAGCACAAGTTATAGGCAATGTCTGCAGGTTTAGAAAGGCATGTATTGCTAACAAAAGCTGCTCCCTGACATTTTCCCCTACTTCATGGAATTTGTGGGTTTCTTTCTCAAAATACCTGGAGTCTCCCTCATAAACTTTATAAGCTGGGCTAATGTTGGAAATACAGCAATATTTATAAATTTACACATTTCTTGACAACTATCAGACATTAGCTTGGTGGAGACAGTGATAAGTCTCAGAATATATTTCATAAAAAGGGCCAATATGACTTAGTTAAGTAAGCCTGGCAAAAAGTGGAACCTCAGTAAATGTCTGTCAGATACATGACTGAGGAAGCAGATTCAGCTCAGGATTACTAGACAAGGTTGAGCAAAAGAGATGGGAAAATGTCTGTTATGGAGAAATTCTGAGAATTACACTGGTTTAAAGCACTATGTGGTAAGGTAATTTGAGACTGTTAAAAAAAATGGGCCAGCTTGATTGAGCTTAAGAAATTGAAAATTCTTTTAAGCATGAACATTTATGTAAAAATATTATTGCATATTTTTCATGTTTCATTTTATTGTACCTTATTTTTTATGTCTGCATACTTAGTATTTATTTATATTTTAGTATTACCTTTAATATTATTTGGGATAGTGTTTCTAGTAAGTCATATATACAATTGGTCAGGAGATCAAGGAAAAGCAGAGTTACTTAATAAAAATTCACCTTAATGTCAGCATTGCTGGAACTCATCTATTCCTTACTATTAAGTGAGGTATGTCTATAAAAATCCTTAGTCTCATAGATTGTTTTTAAATCATATACAGGTTGCTTCCATCAACTAATAACTTCAAAATAGCTTTGCCAAAGTAAGCAGTCATAGGTGCACAATTTTGGCAAATCAGATTTTAAAAATGGACCTCATATACATGTAGTCTCAAACTCTGATTTGACAAATAGACCCTGAGCAGTTAATAACAGTTCCAGCCCAGCCAAAGTTCAAACTCAGTTCTTCTAGTTTCTAGCATAGTACATATTTTATCTTCTTTTAGATTTCTCCCACAGTCACAATTTACACATTTTTTCTAAATGTTTTAAAAGATAACTTATTTGTTTTGTGAGCAGCTAGATGGTTGAAATAAAGTGAGCATGATTCAGATACCTCATGCAGAAATCTAGTAAGTTGTCTTAATATCTTAACTGATAGCAACCACCTTTTTTGAAAAAATTTTTAATACAAAACAGAGTGAATGCATAGATGAACCCATGCTCGGCTCCATAACAGTGTTGCAACAGTGTGTAGTGTGTGTAGGAGAGAGAGAGCAAGAGAGAAAAGGGAAGGGGAGGAGAGGGGAGGGGAGGGGGAAAGGAGAAGAGAGGACAGATTAGGATAAGCCAAAGGGACATTGCATAGCTCTCAGTTTCCTTGTTCATTGAATAAAATGGGTTATCCAGTGCCAGCTATGGCTGGCACTAGCTAAGCACTGAGAATGCAAAGGTGAGCATATGCACTTGATGCCTGTCCTCAACAAACTTAGAGTCTAAGTAGAGAAGACTTATGATAAAGAGCAAAGCAAATGACTGAATAGAAAAATAAAAATTGAGAAAACTGCTTTGATCGTTATAAATAGGATTCTGTGATTAAGAATAAAAGGAAGACCAATTGAGACTGTATCAAAAGATCACACAAATATATTTACAAATGATGCAAGAGCTTAAAAAGCAAAATAGGGGTTCTTTTTGAGAGTACTCAGTCTAGTCTGAGGCATCAGAGAAGGCTTCCCCTGGAAAAATTATGTTTTAACTCCATTCTGAAGGATTAACAGAGTTTGGCAAGAAGAGGGAGTGCACTGGTAAGAGCACCTTCCAGGCAGAGGGAGCAGCATACACATCGGTCCTGAGTGAAGAAGGGATGAAGTACATCAACAACTGGAAAAAGGCCAGTGCAGTTGGAAGCCCCAGTAACCAGAAGGAGCCCAGAGGAGAGTGAGGAAGATGAGGTGAGGGGCACTTCATATGGGGTCTCATGCAGAGAGAGGCCTTTATAACTATTAGGGTTAATAGCATGTGCCCTGTATCAGTTTTCTGTGCTACATAAAATTACCTCAGACTTAGTGTCTTAAACAGTACCCATTCATTTGCTCATAGTTCTGCAGGTCAGGTTCAGCGTGGCTCAACTGGGTTCTCTGCTCATGGTCTCACAAGGGTAGGAAAAAGTGTCAGCTGGGAAATTTGGGGGAAGAATTCCCAGGTTCATCCAGGCTGTTGGCAGAATCTGCCTCCTTGTGGTTTTGGTCTAAGGTCCCGATTTCCTTGCTGTCTATCAGTTAGATGTCACTGTCAGCTTTTCCAGGCCACCACGTTCCTTCTCACATGGGTCCCTCCATCTTTAAAGCAACAGTGGTGTACAGAGTCCTTTTCACACTCTGAATTTCTGTGACTTCTTCTGCCACCAGCCAGAGAACACTTCTAAGGGCTTGTTCATTAGATTAGTCCCACAACCTAGGACAACCTAGAAGAAATGGAAAAATTCCTAGAAACATACAACCTACCAAGACTGAATCATAAAGAAATAGAAAAACTGAACAGACCAATTATTAGTAAGGAGATTGAATCAGTAATCAAAAACCTCCTAAAAAAATGGGGCTTCCCTGGTGGCGCAGTGGTTGAGAGTCCGCCTGCTGATGCAGGGGACACGGGTTCGTGCCCCGGTCTGGGAAGATCCCACATGCCGTGGAGCAGCTGGGCCCACGAGCCGTGGCCGTTGAGCCTGCGTGTCCGGAGCCTGTGCTCCGCAACGGGAGAGGCCACAACAGTGAGAGGCCCACATACCGCAAAAATAAATAAATAAATAAAAAACCTCCTAAAAAAATGAAAGTTCAGGACCAGAAGGCTTCACCGGTAAATTCTACCAAACATTCAAAGAATTAATACCAATCCTTCTCAAACTCTTCCAAAAAAAACAGAAGAGGATGAAACACTTCCAAGCAGACTTTAAAAAGGCATCCTAATACCTAATATCAAAACCAGACAAAGACACCATAGGAAAAGAAAATTAGAGGAAAATATCCCTGATGAACATATATGCAAAAATTCTCAACAAAACAGTAGCAAAATAAATTCAACAATACATTAAAAGGATCATACACCACATGATCAAGTTGGATTTATTCCCAGATGTAAAGATGGTTCAACATTCACAAATAAATCAACGTTTTACACCACATTAACAAAATGGGAGACAAAAATCATATGATTATCTCAATAGATGCAGAAAAAGCATTTGACAAAGTTCAACATCCATTCATGATGAAAACTCTCAAAGTGGTTATAGAAGGAAAGTACTTCAACATAATAAAGGCCACACATGACAAGCCCATAGCTAACATCATACTCAGTAGTGAAATCTGAAAGCATTTCCTTTAAGATCAGGAACATGACAAGTATGCCCAAATCTGCCACTTTTGTTCAACATAGTACTCAAAATCCTAGCCAGAGCAATTAGGGAAAAAAAGATATCTAAATCAGAAAGGAAGAAGTAAAACTTTCTCTATTTGCAGATGATATGATATTATAAATAGAAAACCTTAAAGATTCCACCAAAAGATTGTAAGAACTAACAAATAGATTCAGTAAAGTTACAGGGTACAAACTCAATCTACAAAAATGAGTTGCATTTCTATACACTAACAACAGTGAGAAAGAGAAATTAAAGAAGACACAAATAAATGGAAAGATATTCTATGTTCATGGAATAGAAGAATTAACATTGTTAAACTGTCCACACTACCCAAAGTGATCTGCAAGCTCATTGCAATCCCCATCAAAATTCCAATGGCATTTTTCTCATAAATAGGACAAACAATCCTAAAATTTGAACGAAACCACAGAAGACCCCAAGTAGACAAGGCAATCTTGAGAAAGAAGATCAAAAGAAGACCTGGTGGCATCACACTTCTTGATTTCAAACTCTATTACAAAGGTATTATAGTAATCAAAACAGTATGGTACTGCCATAAAAACAGACACATAGACCAATGGAACAGAATAGAGAGCCCAGAAATAAAACCATGCATAATAGTTGAGCAGTTTACTACAGCACAGGAGCCAAGAATATACAATGGGGAAAGGATAGTCTCTTCAATAAGTGGTATAGGACAAACTGGACAGCCACATGCAAAAGGATGGAACTAGACCCTCATTTATGCCATATACAAAAACCACCTCAAAATGGATTTAAGACATGAATGTGAGACCTAAAACCATAAAACTCCTGGAAGAAAATATAGGGGGTAATCTCCTTGACATTGGTTTTGGCAATGATTGTTTGAATTTTACATCAAAAGCAAAGGCAACAGAAGCAAAAATAAGTGGGAACATATCAAACTAAATAGCTTCTGCAAAGCAAAGGAAACCATCAACAAAATGAAATGACAAATGATAGACTAGGAGAAAACATTTATAAATCACATAAGGAGTTAATATCCAAAATATATAAAGAATTCATTTAACTCAATAGTAACACCCCCACCACCACCAAATCCTATTTAGAAAAGGGCAGAAGACCTGAGCAGACACTTTTCCAAAGAATAAGTACAGATGGCCAGCAGGTACATGAAAAGGTGTTCAACATCACTAATCAACAGGGAAATCAACAGGGAAATGCAAATCAAACCACGAGATATTGCATCACAGCTGTTAGAAAGGCTATTATAAAAAGACAAGAGATAAGTGTTGACAAGGATGTAAAAAAAAGAGGGAACCCTATGCACTCTTGGTGGGAATGTAAATTGGGACATCCACTATGGAAAACAGTATGAAGGCTCCTCAAGAAATTAAAAATAGAACTACCATATGATCCAGCAATTGCACTTCTGGGTATATATCTGAAGAAAACAAAATCGTTATGTCAGAGACATCTACACCTCCATTTTCACTGCAGCATTATTTACAATCACCAAGACATGTGAACAACTAGGCACCTACCAACAGATGAATGGATAGAGGATATACATATCAGCTATACAATGGAGTACTAGTCAGCCATAAAAACGAAGGAAATCCTGCCATTTGTAACATGGATGGAACTTGAGGCATTATATTAAGTGAAATAAATCAGAGAAGGGCAAAAACTGTATGAGTTTACTTTTATGTAGAGTCTAAAATAAACCAAACTCATAGAAACAGAGAACAGGTTGGTGCTTTCCAGAGGTGGGGGTTGGGTGAAGGTCGTCAAAGTTACAAACTTCTAGTTATGAGATAAACAATTTCTGGGGATATAATGTACATCATCACTATAGTTAGCAATACTATGTTGTATATTTGAAAATTGCTAAGAGAGTAGATCTTAAAAGTTCTTACCACAAGAAAAAAAATTTGTAACTATGCGAGGTGATGTATTTTGACTAAACTTACTGTGATAATCATTTTGCAATATATACATACATCAAATCATTAGACTGTACACCTTAAACTAATACAATGTTATATGTCAAGTATATCTCAGTGAAACTGGATCCAACAAAAAAAAGACAGCACAATTAGTTCCAGAGATTCTATATCCATTTAAAAGATGCTCCAGAAAGAATAAAATAAGAAAACAGAAGAGAAGAAACAATCTAAAACAACACTAAAAGATCATTTCCCTGAATTGAAAAAATAGAGAATTCCAACTGCCAAGGCAGGCCTGGCTCCAACCTACACATTTGTTAGAAGACATTCTTAGACACAAACTGCTGTACTTTCTGAACTCCAAGCATAAAGAGAAAACCTGGAGAGCTTCCCACCGAAAAACTTAAAATATGCCCATTCAGAAATGTAGTTTAAAAAAGACTCATGATTTTAATGCTTTTCATAAGTTAAAGACTGAAGGGAATCTCTAGGAGCTAAGATATTTTGTTTGGAAGCAATATTTATCAGAAGTTTAGCAAGTTGATAGTAGATTGAGAAATGAAGTTTGAGAAGCCATAGCTACAGACTGGAACAAACAAGCACAGTAGGGCAGGGAAGTCATAGAGAAATCTGCCTTTGTAGTATAATTTGAGGACTGCTTTAAGATCCTTTGGGTGTCCCCCAGGAATATTTCTGCAGTGAGTGAAACTCACTAATTGTTATAAACTCCTTTATGTTAAACAGCACTAATTCCCAATGTTTGCCTTCTGAAATATAAACACTGCACTGTATTCCTTGCAAGGTAACACAGTAAAACCCTCATACCTAGTTAAATGAGTGTCCTCAAACCCGACTAAACATTGCAATCACCATGGGAGCTTTAAAAGATACACAAATTCACAGGACCCTCAACAAACATTTGGAAGATGAGGCATCATGGTGAAGCAGAAAAACACTAGACCCAGAGAGGCTTGGTTAAAGCCACCCTTCTGCCACTAATTGGGGTAACTCACCCAAGTTCCTTGAGCCTTGCTTTGCTTTCCTACAAAAACAGAAAAATAGTATCTGCCTTTCAGAAATGTGGAGGATTAAATAAGAAATGTACAATCCCTGGCACTTGATGGTAGTTCAACTGATGACAGCCAGTTGCCTACCAGTTTTATTTGGGGTCGTGCCTGAAGGCTTTAAAAGCTCCTGTGATTTGCAATGTCTTCTAAATAATAGTATCCTAAATACTCAGGCAGGATTCCCAAAACACTGTCATCAATTCTCTTGCTAACCACTCCTTAAGTAACATTAACTGCTAATTCTTATTCTTCTAGAAGTTGTAGCTGCTTAAGTGGTGAGTCTCTTTGTTCCAAAGTGTCATGGTTATGTAAAGATTCAACCCTAGGCTCATACCGCCTGCTCCTTTTGAAGTTCATCCAGAGAAAGAAAACCACACCCAAGGAAGAGTGCTCTAATTTAGTCACACCTGGGGATATACCAGCTAAATCTGGGGTAAGGCACAGTGGCAAGAAGAAATTTAACAACGCTTTTTAAAATTTTTATTTATTTATTTTGGCTGTGTCGGGTCTTAGTTGCAGCATGTGGACTTGTTAGTTGCAGCACACGAACTCTTAGTTGTGGCAAGCATGCGGGATCTAGTTCCCTGACCAGGGATCGAACCCAGGCCCCCTGCATTGGCAGCGTGGAATCTTACCCACTGGACCACCAGGGAAATCCCTCAACTCTTGAATGAGAACATATTAGGAACGAAGTAACAAAATACCTCCTGTACCTTTATTTAGCCACGTTCTCCCTACCCCATCTTCCAAATCTGGCCATTGAAAATTTTTTCTTCTTCTAGGCTAGTATTAAGCCAAATCAAATACTTCAGAAGAATGATATTGAATAAGAGGTGTTCAAAAAAATGCATTCAACCTAGTATTATATTTTCTACATTATTAGTACTTGGCTCTTCTGATTTTCCATTTATCTTCATGGGATTTTCATTGTGTTCTAGAAGGCATATCTGATTTTCTAGTGTCCAAACATTATCCTTTTAAATAGCTCTAAAATAGCTCTAATCTGTTAACAGGGTTTTGTCTATTAGTTCTCATGTTGTGTGTAAGCTATTAGCAGGTTTTTAAGTGACATTTTTCACTGTACATGGATTTGTCTACATTACTGAGGGACAATGATTTCAGATGACAGCTTATTTTCTTCTGAGAAGAATCTTTAAAAAACCTCCTAAAAAGTATATACTGTGTTGGAGAAATATGTTAAAATTGTGCTTTTTTTGTATCTTTTGCTCTTTAAATTCCACAAATGCAAGAGCATATCGAAATTATATACTTCAAAAAAATAACTATTCTGTAAGTGCTTTACAGAACTACAGCTTCTTATGCATTAGTTATATGACCAAAAGATACCCTTCACAGAAGAGGAGATGTTTCAGCTGAGTGTAGAAGGATCTGCTGGATCATCATGGGAAAGACTGGGGAAGAGTATTTTTGATGAAGGGAATAGTATTTGCAAAGGAACCGTGAAACTGCTAGTAATGTTGGGGAACTGCCAGGAATAGAATGTGTGTGTGTGTGTGTGTGTCTATGTGAAAGAGAGAGAGACAGAGACAGGTTTGGTTTTCGTGGGAGGCAAGGTCTTTGCCACAGAAGCACAGCAGAGTGAGAAGAGGGAACTGATAGTACAGTCTACACTGATAACATATAGTGATAAATGGAAGTTCAAGGATGGGTAAAACACACCAAGGGAAGAGCAGTAGTCAAAGTTGAAGTAGTCAGGGCTTGTTTTTTTGTTTTTCATCTCTGTTACTGCATTACATTGACATTTGGACATTATTATTTTGTGTTACTTTTTGGAAAACTCCATAAGTCTTGCTGGTTGACTTTTGTTTGTTTTTTCCTTAATATTCTTGGTACACCCTTAACCCTTGTGGGTATGTGCACTTATGTTGAACAACCTGAAGTCAGTTGAAATATGAAGTTTCAACCCAAATGCCACCAACTGACATCAGGGATTAAGTCCTTGGCTTCAGTGATGCTTGGTTTTCCTCTTACAAGTATGGCTACTCATTTTCTCTCCAATTTAAAAAATTTTTATTTTATATTTTTCTATTTTTATTGTGGTTATAATATACATAACATAAAATTTACCATCTTAATCATTTTTAAGTGTACAATTCATCTTACACAGCTGAAACTCTACATGCATTAAACTCCCCATTCCTCCCTCCTCCCAGTCTCTGACAACTATCATCCTACTTTCTGTCCCTATGAATTTGACTACTCAATGTACCTATATACATGGAATCATATAGTATTTGTCTTTTTGTGACTGCCTTATTTCATGTAGCATAATGGACTCAAGAGCCGTCTATATAACGAAGTGGTATATATATATATATATATATATATATATATATATATACACATTGGAATACTACTCAGACATAACAAAGAATGAAATTTTGCCATTTGCAACAACATGGATGGACTTGGAGGGCATTATGCTAAGTGAAATAAGTCAGACACAGAAAGACAAATACTGTATATCATTTACATGTGGAATTTAAAAAATAAAACAAACTAGTAAATATGACGAAAAAGAAACAGACTCATAGATATAGAGAACAAACTAGTGGTTACCAGTGGGGAGAGGGAAGGGAGAGGGGCAAGATACAGTAGGGGATTAAGAGGTACAAACTACTATATATAAAATAAATAAGCTACAAGGATATATTATACAACACAGGGAATAGCCAATATTTTATAACAACTATAAATGGAATATAGCCTTTAAAATTTGTGAATCACCATGTTGTACACCTAAAAATTATATAATATTATACATCAACTATACCTCAATAAAAAGATTCATCCGTATTGTAGCATGTGACAGAGTTTCCTTCTTTTTTAAGGCTGAATAATAATCCATGCTATGTGTATACCACATTTTGTTTGTCCATTCACTCATCAGTGGACACCTGGTTTGCTTCTGCCTTTTGGCTATTGCAAATAATGCTGCTATGAACATAGGTGTGCAAATATCTCTTGAGTCCCTGAGTTTTGAGTTTTGGGTGTGTATCCAGAAGTGGATTACTGCATCATACAGTAATTCTATGTTTAATTTTTTGAGGAACTGCCATTGTAGAATTGGAATTCTAATATACTACTTTGGAAATGTAAAATGATGCAACTACTTTGGAAAACAATTTGGCGGCTTCCCAAAAAATTAACATACACTTACCATATGATCCAGCCATTCTGCTTACCCAAGAAGTATGAAAGCACATATCCCAATGAATGTTCAGAGTAACTTTATTCATAACATTCAAAACTGAAAAAAACCCAAATGTCCATCAACATCTGGATGGATAAACAAATGGATAAACTGTGGTATATTTATAGAATGGAATACTACTTAGCATTATAAAGTAACACAATATCAATACATGCTACCAAATGGATAAATCACCAGTAATTATTTTGAGTAAAAGAAACCAGATTTTTAAATATTTATATAAAAATCTAATAAATGCAATCTAGTGTACAATGATAGAAAGCTTATCAATGGATGGTGAAGGGGGCATGGAGAAGAGGGGGAGAGAGACCATAATTACCCACGAGGAAACTTTTAGGGGTGGGAGATATGTTTATTATCTTAATGCTGTGATGGTATCATGGGTGTCTACATATGCCAAATCTTAATGTATTATATATTTTAAGCACGTGCAGTTTATTGCAGGTCAATTGTATCTCAATAAAACTGCTAAAAATTTTGTTGTCACAGTAAATAACAACTAAGAAATAAGCATTTAAGTGTAATATAAATGTACATTACTGAGTTAGAATGTTTTGGTAAGTAGTGTAAATATGAATGTCATTTAAAGTCATCCCAGTTATGAAAAATTATAACATTAACAATTTCCTTTTATTGGAGTTGAAATGGGTTCTGGGGCTGTGGAACAGAAATGATTTGTAAGTAACTGTCTCCCCAGAGTGAGGGCTAATATAGATTAAATAATATGCTCAAGGTGAACAGTTCATCGATAGGCATGGATTTGAATTCAGGCCTAACCATGCTCGATAGCACTCATTTGCCCCTCCACATTCACTTTCCATCCTCTCTACCCTGCCCTAAGCCTTGGAGGCTAACCTATAAGGACTGCGTCATTGGTCTAAGTTTACCACTGGTTTCCCATTGGGCTTGGCCAATGAGAAGCACCAGTAGGAGGTGAGATGGAGGGAGGAGAGTGAGGCTGCTGTATTCACTCTCATCACTTCCTTCCTGCATGATTCCCTTGGAGTCACCCAAAGGCTCGCTGTGCTTGTCCACTGAAGCTTTGCATCTCCTTTTACCCACAGTCCTCTTTGCACAATTATTTCCCTTCTGGTTCTAGCAGCTACTCCTTCCCCTTACCTGCTCAGGCTAGAGGTGCTCACCCAGTTGTCAACAGCCCTGAGATTCTGCACTATTTCTTGCAGTTTCCTTACAACCTGCCAACACCTTTGTAAGTGTTCCCTGTATTAAACTTTCCTCAAATTAGCAAGTTCAGTATGCCACCTGTTTCCTGTCAGGACCCTGACCTGTACAATAATAACAAAAATCCATCTCTTTTTGAGGCTGCATCATTTTTCCCAAAAAGGGCAAGATCAGTTTGGATGCCAGAATGCCTATACAGAAAGGAACAGAAAGCTGGTTGGAAAGAAAAGGGTTGACGGGAATTATTCTGAAGCCACATTTGCAGAGGAAGCATGGTGGGGGGGGGGTGGATTAAATGCTGATTGGATGAATGTTTGTGGGGCCTTAGTGCCACTACTGGCCAAGTTTCTCTGACGGGAAATTGGTCCACAGATTTACTCCATCAGTCCCATATCTGATTCTCAATAGTTACAGGCAAGGCCTTAATGTTTAAGATCAGCATTATAGACTCTTATACCATTTACAAAGAAATATACACTTACTTCTTGTGACTAGTTTGCCATTGAACCTAGGGCAACTCACCTTTCCCTACTTATGTCACCTGAAGCCGATGTACCTGAAGGAAATTATATGTTGCATACTGATTGATGATAAATAGTCTATAAGTTCCCTTGTTCTCTCCAGATAGGTGCTAGATCAATGAAACACTTCATTCATGTACCATTCGGTTCTCCCAGAGGTCAGCAGTGGAGCGAATTTCTCCCTTTAAATTCCACATTCCTTCCACTAATGCACTGAGCCCCAAAGGCACAGGAAATGCTCAAGGATTTTTGGTTCAATATAGTTTTCATCAGCACATGTGAGAAAGGCTCTGACACCATTCAAAAAAGCCAGGGGATTTGTAGGCCTAGTGCTTAGAACTTCATCAAAAAGCATTTGCCGGTGCCAAAGAGTATGCATTGGCAATGAACTTTCCTTCTGCCTCTGACCACCTCACATGATTCTGTGAGTAGAACCATTTCATTCCCGCTACTCCTGGGTTCACACGCTCAGGAGAAGAAACGGAAAAAGAGGGCAGGCCATGAGTGTTTATAACACAGGCCGCCCCTTCATATTCTTTCCCACTCCTTCCACCCTCAGGGAACTCCTTCAAAGGGAACATGCATCTGGAAATGTAGGCTTATTCTTGTCTGTAAAATTTTCGCTCCAAGGGAAAGTGTGGTCGCCAACAATGAACTGGCACCCATAGATTTTAAGCTCGGCTGATATTTCCAACTGTTCAGCCTGTTTCTCACCACAAAGCCAAGCCAACATTACATTTAGGTAGTTTGAGCTTCAGGAGAGGAGAGAAGATCAAATACCTTTTGTTCCCAATAAGCTAACTATTCTAAACAGCCACACCCTAGATTGGCATGCTGGGGCACAGTCACAAGCCACAACTGTAGTTCTTAAACCAATGCCAGGAATGGAAAGGAGACACACACACACACATACACACAAAGCTCTGCTGTGTTGCAGTAGCAGCAGAAGTGGTTGGCGCTAGAGAAGGTATTTGATTCATGTTGTCTTCTATTCATAGGCTAGTATATCACTTTGCTTCTAATATTTTCCTTGTAGAGTGCATGTCTATGTCTGTAAACAGACGTAGACATGATCTCTATAACTATAATGATCTGGTCTGCAATATCTGTCTAGCATCTATCTCTCTTCTGTTTTTTTGTAGAAATGACTCCATTGTTTCATGAGCTGGAAAATCTGGATTTGATCTTTGTAAGGATTTGGAACATAACGACTCTGCCTTTTAATGAAAAGATTAACAATGCTTCGGAGCTGAATAGCCCTGCATTTGTTTAGAATGCGCCTTGCGTTTTGCTCTTTTGCGGAGTAACTTACAATACGGAGTCTTGTCTCAGATTTATATACCATTCCAATCCCCTCGCCTGTGTTCTAAATAAAGGTGGTATGACTATATGTTTGAAATAGAAATTACTCCAGTGTGCTATAGCTTTGTTTATAAAAACGAATGCTAGACGTTTCCTTGGATCTTTGCGAGAAGTGACATCCTATACTGATGCCCTTTTTGTAATCACAACCCTAACCACTTCCAGCCCTTGGTATTGTATTGCAGCATTTTGATGATGTTTAGTTTTACACTTATTAAAGACCCTGTCCCGCTTGATTATCCTTTTTCCTGCGTTGCTGGCCGAGCACATACCATCCTCATATATACAGGATTACACACACTTCCACTGATTTTGCTGGCTGAGCATCGGAGATGCAGTTTGGCCAGGAATCCTCGGTCGGTCCTTTCCCTAATTTGGTACTACTGTCAGCCTGTCCCTGGCAACACCATGACACACTATGCGCTCACCAGGGGGAGGGGACAGGGGGACCCAGTCCTGCTGCTGAGGAAATGAAGCACTGTTCATTCACCCTGCTGCTGCACACAGATGAAAAAGGCCAAAACAAACAGTGACCCAGCATGATGAACACTGCTGAAACCTCTGACATTCTTCCAGTCTGGGACTCCTGCCCTGTAAGACCCAAATCGACAAGGATGGCCCTCTCTTCCCTTTTTCCTCCATTCCCCTTATACTCCTAAATATACCAGTTATCAATCCGGGCACTTTAGAAGGAAGACATTTTAAATGATGGGGTCAGAAAAATTGAAAGTTATCTTGGAGATCATCTAGTTCACTGATTTTCAAATTGCTTTGAAGACCCCCCAGGATCTTGCAGAGGCACCTAGGGCTGCTGTTCCCTCTCTTGCTCCTCCTCTGACAGAAAGGGGTGGGGCTCCAGGGCTCCATGTCCCCCAGCAGTCCCTTCAACTGCCACAGCCCTGCTTTGATCTGTTCGTATATTAAAATTCCTGAGAACACTACCTTTACAAAAAGGATTGCGTACTTTTCCAAAAAAAGTTTGGGAACAACTGGGGTTGGAGAAAGGAGGGGTTCCAGGATCCCAGTCAGTGGGATTAGGACCTAGGAGTTCCAGCTTCTCAGCCCCATAATTCTCCCAACACGTCCCTCACTCCTCTGGAGCCATGTGATTAATCCAACACCACGTGGATCTGCAGCAATAGTATAAAAAGCCATTCTCTCTCCTGGGTTTTATAACAACTCTCACCCTGCCAAGTAAAGGGGCCCAGTGGAGGGGTCATCATCACCATGTTGGGGAGTGGCAGGTTATGGCGGCCAGTTTCCCACCTCGAGATATGTGGCCCTGGATTACGAGAAGACGTATTTAAAGCGGAGAAAGTTTGGAGCTGGGCAGTACTAACAGCCGAGGGTTTGAGAGTGTGTTCTTAGATCCCCCTGATGAGACTTCCCCCCAACACCAACACCTGGTGAGAGAGGACACCTCTTCTTCCCCAGCTTTCTAGGAGATGGAGTCTGAGGGAGTGGGCTTTGCGGCCGCTCCTCCCGGGAAAGCCGGGCGGGCTGGAACGTGCCCCCCTCTCTGCGTCCCTCCCTCTGCACCCCTGCCCTCCCCCGCTTCCAGGCTGGGGTTACCTCAGAGGTGCAGCTCTCAGCCGCCTTCTACCACACACAGCAAAGAGCGAGCTGCTCTGCCCCGTCATAAATACTCGTGGAGCGCCCTGTTGCCCCCCTCAAGTCCCTTCCCAGGTGGAAACGATAGCTTTGAAAATGATTACGGCCGTCATTTGCCTCAGAAACAGCCCAGGTTTCCCCCACTTGGGGTCTAGAAGATCTCTGTTCAGCGCAAAGTGCTGGCCTGGCTGAGAACTGGAAAAGATTCCGACTGGGGCACAGGCAAGAAGAGGCGGTCAGGCTCCCTCCCAGGCCGGGGAGGGGATTCATTCCAGAGGGAGCCCTGGAAACTCCGAAGAATCCCACCGCGCCTCACCTGTGGGGAACTCGCCGGCGTTCCAGTGGTTGGCGTTCTGCGCTCTCACTGCCGAGGGCCCGGGTTGGATCCCTGGTCGGGGAACTAGGCTCCCACAAGCCCTGAGGCACAGCAAGAAACAGACCTGTTACCGCCTTCCCAAGGGAAACAGGACGTGGAGCGCCCTGAAAGAGAACTTTTTTTCCTTACTCTACTTTCTGCTTCCAATCCGAGAGAAGGAAGATAAAACAGAAGAGCGGATGATCCGCCTGCGGAGCGAATGCCCGGTTCCAGTCAGGCAGGGAGCCGGAAGTCAGATCCTCCCCCGCCGGAAGCACCCGGGGAAGCCCTGAGCGCCCGGGCGGGAGAGAAAAGGTGGCTGAGGGGCTGAGGGCAGAATAAGCAGAAGGGCGTAGGCTTTGGATAGCCCCAGAGAAGATCTTACAGGCAGCGTTAAGGGGCATTCTGAGGTAATCATCTTCTGTTTGCGGAGGAAGAAAATGTACGCTCTGCTTGCATTATCTGGGTGACTGAGTTAAAAGTGAAGGCTTTGCCTTTGAGTATTTGTGGCACCTAGTTCTTGATTTAAATGATTTCCCGGGCTTCCCTGGTGGCGCAGTGGTTGAGAGTCCGCCTGCCGATGCAGGGGACACGGATTCGTGACCCGGTCCGGGAAAATCCCACATACCGCGGAGCAGCTAGGCCCGTGAGCCATGGCCGCTGAGCCTGCGCGTCTGGAGCCTGTGCTCCGCAGCGGGAGAGGCCACAACAGTGAGAGGCCCGCGTACCGCAAAAAGAAAAAAAAAAAAAAAAAGATTTCCCTTCTTGTTTGAATGGTGCAGGGGGTGAGGCAACCCGGTCTCCCATCTTCAATTTGTCCATCCATCTCTCACTTGGGAATGGAATTCTTCTCGCTCCCTTCTGCCGTAAATAACCATCTTACCTTAATGCCCTGTGTTTAGGGCTGCCAAACTGGAGTTTAAGAGGTTTACTGCTCCCCTTACTTTCCATTTGGGGATCTTAAGATGATTCTTCAGATGAAAAATTATTTTCTTTGTGCTTTCGTTTGGACAGAGATAGAGTTTGAGGCTCTGTTAATGGCCCAACAAAATGGGAGGGCGATGATTGGTTTCCGGGCATCCGGATGCAGGAAGATTCAGAAACTTGCCCTTAATACTTCCACCATCAAGTGATGGGGTCAGGTGATGGGGCTGGAGGGCGGCCGTTTTCACTTGCTCTCTTGCCATTCATGGCTTCCAGGCATCCATTCCTTCTTTACCTGTCCTGCCACTACAAGTCATCAAAGAATCACACTTTTAGAGGAAAGCAGATTTTCTAAAGACAGCGCTTTTGTCTGGTCATTTGTTTTAGAGCTTTATGCATAGTTTCCATTCAAAATGCTCTTTAGCCTGTCATGCTGTCAAATGGAGGGTATAGGTAAAGACATGTGTTTGCATTTGTGTGTCAGCTCCTGACATTTGTATTTATTTGTACATATGCATTTTGTTTGTTCAAATAAATATTTCATCAGATGTAGAGTACAGTAGGGAGACTCAGAGAAGGAGGTGGTATGATTCAAAAGCGAGTGAAGGGTTTCCCTGGTGGCTCAGTGGTTGAGAGCCCGCCTGCCAATGTAGAGGACACGGGTTCGTGCCCCGGTCCGGGAAGATCCCACATGCCGTGGAGCGGCTGGGCCCGTGAGCCATGGCCGCTGAGCCTGCGCGTCCGGAGCCTGTGCTCCGCAACGGGAGAGGCCACAACAGTGAGAGGCCCGCGTACCGGAAAAAAAAAAAAAGCGAGTGAAATATTTCTCAATAAGACTTGGAATTCCAGCTTCTGGTTAATTGTAAATATGATCTGGAGGAAGAAGTAAGCACATCAGGGAGCTAAGGTCTGTATTTATCTTTTAATGTTATTGTTATACAGTTTACTGCATAAATAATTGAAATGATAGTAATAACAATTTAGGGACCATTCACCTGTTGTGTGTGCTATATTTCATTGATATTCACTTTTCTGAACTGCAGATCCATGATTCTCTATTTAATGAAAACACAGTGGTAAATTATAAATGAACGTTTTTTCAAATGGATAAAATTTGTTTTTAATTCATCCCACTTAAAGACACCCTTCATCATTTGTTCATTAAAAATCAACAGTCCTACAACAAGGTCCTACTGTATAACACAGGGAACTATATTCAATATCCTGTGATAAACCATAATGGAAAAGAATATGAAAAAGAATACATATATGTATAACTGAGTCAGTTTGCTGTACAGCAGAAATTAAACACAACGTTGTAAACTAAAAAAATCAATAGTCCTAAAAATAAGCTTTTTCATGCTATCTTTATAAAGTTTGTTTTAAAACTACAAATTTAATATGATATTACTAGGAAGAAGAAGAAACCCTGAAATTTTAATGATACTAATTGAATCTGAATGGATATAGATTGCTGTGTTTATTCGAATGTTTGGCTATATATTTAAGGCATAATTGAAAGATATAAAAGCTAAGAATATTAAGGTAATAATTTTCACAGGTGTAAGGGAAAATAGTGATCAATGCAGGATTAACATTTTCAAACTCTATGAGTAGAACTTTTCATTCTGCCAAGTCATTATTCTTGGTTTAGTAAATGAGCCATTATATTGAAATGAGTTCCTTGAGGGTATGCATAATAACTCATTCATCTTTGTATACCAGAGTATGCACCATAGTAGATGCTCAAGAAACATTTATTGAATGATTTCAGTGAACACCAGTTTGCCCTTGCGGCTTGCAGGATCTTAAGTTGTGACATGCGGGATCTTTTAGTTGCGGCATGTGGGGTCTATTTCGCGGACAGGGATCAAACCCGGGCCCCCTGCATTGGGAGCGTGGAGTCTTAACCACTGGACCACCAGGGAAGTCCCTGAACCCATTTCTATCTGATTCCAAAGCATGTGTTTTTTCCCACTTATTCACTCATAAATCCACAAATACTTCAAAACATACTATGTGTCAGTCACTGTTCTAGTCACCAGAAACAGCAGCAAATAAGGCAGATAGTTTCTGACCTTGCAGAGTTTACATTCTAGTTGGGGCTAGAGAGACAATAAACAAATTCACAGTGCAACATTGGTTTCCAATCTGTTTCAAAACTAAAGTTATTTGGGCATATCACAGAAATGGAATTAATCTATTTTCTGAAATTCATAAATCGGGAGTTGTAAAAGTAGTGTGGGTGGAGCAAAGTGTACTAAGGGACAAATAGTAGTAGATGATTTCAGAGAGGTAGAGAGAGTCAGGTCGGGCCTTACAGGCCATTGTAAGCACTTTGTTTCTCCTTAGGGAAAGATGAGAAGCAGAGGAGCTGTAAACGCTGGCTCACATTTAAAGATTTTAAAGAAGCAGGCAAGGGAACAAGAATGGCCAGTTGGAGGCTAGAGATGATGGTGGCAGGGACCAGTGTGGCAGCAGGGGAGGTAATGAGAAATGGTTGGATTCTAGACAAAATTTGCAGATGGACTAATTAGACATTGGGTGCTTTTTGAGTAGTTGCAGTTATTCCCTATCATCCTGGATCAGAATCATATTTTGGTAGCTTCCTCATCTGTAAAATGGGAATGATTTTTGAGAACCCATCTTGACAAATGTGCTCAGCATCATGCCTAGTACATAGTAAGCATTCAATAAAGTTGCTCTATCCTAGCAATTAACAAAGCTAATTGGATGGGGAACAAAGGCAGCTCTCTAAACACATGACCTGGAGCAGGTCACAAAGGCAGCCCATGTTCAGGACTGCTCAGGAACCCAGGGGCTGGGAGGGCTGGCAAGACCAGTGATGATGAACTGTACATCCACTATGAGGAGGACAGGAGTGAGGGAGGTAAGGAAAGAGAGAGAAAAGGGAAAGTGTGTGAGTGACATGATTTCTAAGAGGGCAAAGGTCCTCCAAAAACGAGTGTAGTGTCTGTTCTTGACCCTAAGGGCTGTGCAGACACAGCTTACATCTCCAGAAAGAGCTTAGGGAACTCTAAAACAGACCTAATTTACTGTGGGAGGGGGTCATTTTCAAACTGGGAAGTTTTAGATGACTAATTTATGAGATGCAGGAAATAAATACTATAGAAAAATTTATAGGGGTATAGATCCCTTCATAAATTTAACCATGGCTGTGGGACATTTTGTGTGAATGATTGGCTCTATCCTGACAATCGGGGGAGTTTTTATTAAAGTTACAGGATTGTTTTGGTGAAATATTTGCTTTCTTATTCACCCTGTGTGAATTCCTATTCAATATAAGATAATCTTCAACAATAATTGAAAACGCCTGTTGATAGAATTAGTTCTGACTTACATTTTGATCATGCTTTTAATTAATTGTTAGCTAGATTTTTTAAATGATAAAATTAATATATGCTCACACAAAAATTGTGCAAAGAAATCATAGAAAACTGTAAATGTCTCCTTCTCTGTCATGCAGTCCCCCATGTTTCTTGCTTCAGAGGTGCTACTATCACCAGTTTCTTGTGTATCTTGCCAGGAATGCTCTATGTATATACAAGTATATGTATACATATGTGTGTATATGTATATATGCATATATATGTGTATTTATATATATACTTATATATGTATATAATTTTTACCCAAGCAGGAGAAGACAATTTGGCAATCTATTCTGTTCATTTAACAATATACAGGAGGTTGTACCAGTATAACCAGAGTTGCAAAAAGGTCTCCTAAAACTGAGGGCAAAATATAATAGTTAACAGTGAGAATTAGATTGGGACTTAATCTTTTAAAAAGCCTAAAAATCATGAAAATTTATTTCTCATTTAAAAAATTAAATTAGATTATAATTGCAACCTTGTGGCATTTCTTAGAAGGAGAAAATAAATCAAGTGTTCATGGCTAGAAGTGAGGGGATGGGTCCTTTTCCCCCTCAAATTGTATGATAGTTTAATATAATATCCTTCCACTCGTATTTAATTTTCACAGCATTATCTTAAGGACAGTCATTTGTACAAAGCTATTTCTGGGTTTTATCAGTTTTCCCAAGGATCTCAGTTAATTATTGTTTTTTTCTTCTTTTGTTGATTAGTATAAGACAATCAGATCAACACTTAATGTGGGTAGGGTTTGAGCTGTTTTCATCATTTGATGGGCAGAGATAGCAAGGAAAGATATTTGAGTGGCCGGTTATTTAGTGAGTATTTTCATGTTATAATGATTTTTGCTTTACTTCGCAATCTTATTACTACAAGAATATGCACGTAATGATTAAAGAGAATTCCCTCTAGTCTTGGACATATAGAGCTATTTAGGCTTCATAAATTTTCCTACTTTCTATGTAGGAGTGTTCCATCACTATTTAACCAATGCCTTACTGATGGACAGGAAAGTTGTTTAAAGCTTTTTGAAAGTACAAACAATGCTGAAATGAGCATTCATACACACATATATTTGTACACAGGGCAAGAAAAAGTAGGTTATTTTTAAAAAGGAGTTGCCAAGTTAAAGGGTACTAGTATATTTTTCATTTTTCTAAATTCCACCAAATTGCCCTTTAAATAGCTTCACTAATTTATCCTCCCACCAACAATGCTAGAAAGGGCCTATTGATCACACCCTTGCCAACACTGGGTATTATCACAACTTTGTAATTTTTGCCAATCTGATGTTTAAAAAGAAATCTTATTGTTTATATCCTCATTTCTTGAATTATTAATAGTGTTAAGCCTGTTTTCTTTCATTCTCTTTTCACCATTTTTATTTGTTTTTATTAAGTTTCCTATTCATGTTCTTTATCTGCTTTTATAATTGAGTTATTCATCTTTTTGTATTCATTTATAAGATTCACTTATAAGATCTTCTTGCATATTAAAAAAATAGCCCTTTGCTCTATGGGATGCATATATTTTTCCTCAGTTTGTCATTTGTCTTTGACTTTGTTTTGGGTGCTTTGTCATATAAATATTAAATTTTTATGTAGCAAAATTTAGCAGCCTTTTATTTATGGCTTCTTCATTCTTGTCATGTATAGTAAAACCTTCTCCACTATACAACTGTTTTTTAATTCCACTGTGGTTTTTCTTCTAGAACTTCTATATTTCACTTCTCTAAGCACATTAAATATACTTGGAATAAGAGATCTTCAAAAATAATAGCTTTTTATAGCACTTGCAAGTTTGGTCATAACCTTAAAACTAGGATGGGTCATCATTACATCCCTGTCTTAAAAGATAACTGTAGTAAATGGTGTAAATGCCCTTGATTCCCTTTCTTCTGCCAACATGGAGAACATATGTACCCACTAAACTTGTCTGATTACAAATTATGACTGAAGGAATGAGGGAAGGGTTTTTGTATATACAAGTCACCAGATGTTTTATAATGATTCTGTTAATATGAGCCTCAGGATTAGACTAGAACCAATGTTACAGGTCAAGACTGATGCTCATTGACCAAGCTACACGGGAAAGTTTGTGCAGCGCCTGCTAGCACAATACATAAATATCCAGATTTATTACTCTCTATCTCCAGCACCGAATTTGCCCACAGATTTATGAAAGGGAAAACATGAAATTGAGATTTGCAAATATTTGAAGTTTACTTCTGAGATCTAAAAAGGCAATAAGAAGGCTAGTAATAAATTCAAAATAGAGGTTGGGGAATGCAGTCAGTTTGCAATTATAGGAATATAACTTAAGGAAGGAATCACAAACAATAAAATTTAATAATTTCACCCTTGGTTCATAAAACACTGAGCTCCAACTGACATAAATTATTAGCCTGAGGAAAAAATGGAGGTAGGTGAGTACGGATTGTCACAAAGGAGATTGTTGGTAGATTTGGCAACTAGAATTGGAATCTCTAATTCTTCTGAAAGGATGATTCTAGCAAGTCAGTAAAGGCCCAAAGCCTGTAAGAATTTTTACCAGTCCAGTATACACAGTGTTCAGTGTCCTTGGCCCTAATTATAACTAATGACACCTTGGAAGTCCCTAAAAGTGACTTTTAGCAGTTTGATCAGTTTTCCGTTTTTTATTAATCAGGAGTCTAGTTCCTTCAGGAATCAATTTTATGTAGCTTTAAGGACTACAACGCTATATCAATTTGCAGGGCTAATATTAGGCTTTATTTAAGAAAAGCAGTTATACCAGTGATGGGAATCTGGGCTTGAGAGTCAGGCAAAACTCATTTTCAAGTTCCACTTTGTGAGTTAGCAGCTGTATATCCTTGGCAAATAATTTAATTTCCCCATGCCTTGGTTTTCTCATCTTTAAAATGGAGTGATTAGTAACTTCCAGTGACAGATTCCACTGCATGCCCACTAAATGCAAAAATTCCACTACCGTCTTCTTCATTAATATGCCAGGGCCACTTTTAACTGGCACTGGGCCTTCCAGTAATTTATGAAAATGCAACCCAATAGGCAAACTGCAAAGGGGTCCCCTTCCTCTGGACTGACACAGCTGGGTCACACAGCTTGACGTGTTGGCTGTACAGAGTGCAGGCTATATTCCAGCTTCTGCAGGGCAGGCTCTGAATGGAACCCAAGTTTTGTTTAGTTCCTGGGCAGAGATTCCTTGATCTCAAGGAAAATAGGCCCAGTGTCTGGCCTAGGGATAAGCATGGTTGACAAATGAGATGAAGAAAGTCAGCTGGGAGCCTCCTTGATAAGGGGAAATTCAGGAGGAGAAAAGTTTTGTCCTGGTTCCTGATTTCGGATTTTGGAGGCAATCAAGTAATGACACAGTGCTCTAGGATCTTGTGGTCGTTATACAATCATGAATGGAAGAGCAAGAGACTCGATCTAGAGCCCTGGGACTAATGAGTTACCAAAACAATGCTCGTACTCTCCTCCTTCTGGACTTCCATGTGAGAACACTTCCCTGTTTGCTTAAGCCACTGTTAGTGAGCTCTTGTGCTGCTGGAAGCTCAAAGCTTTCCTAATTGATAAAGGACCGTACGTGCTATTATGGAAATTAAACGAGATGGTGTACTTAGCCCTCTAAGTCAGGAACGTAGAAAGGACTCAGGAATCAATGACTGCCTTGAAGATGGTGGTCATGCTGGAATAATCACGATCACATGAAGCGGGAGAATGGAAAGAGCTTGGGATTGAGACAAAACCACCTCAGTTTGAGTTTCTAGCTTTGTGTCTCAGGTAAATTACCTACCTGAGGGTTCAATATACACATCTGTGAAAAAGATTTAATAACCCTACTTGTCTCACAGGATGGTTGTGAGGATCCAAAGAGAAGATACACAAAAAGCTTTTTATAAACTGTGAAGTATGATACAGGGGTCAGTTGTTATTGTCGTACCTTAGCCATCAGCTCCAAAGGCAGGATAAAAATTGCCCTCAAATTAGAGATACAAGTAATCATAAATGACTGAGTCTGATTTTAGACAAGGGTATTGAGTAATAAGGATTAAAAATAACTATCAGTCTGTTTTAACCATAAACAAATCTCATCTTCATACCTGGGAACCTGAAGAAAGGCAATAAAATGACCTTCTAGAGGGGGAAGGATGTGTTATTCCCCCACTCCCCCTATGGCTTCAGTGCACTATTAAAGAAAATTGGACAGTGAAAAAGAATGAGAAAATTTAAATTGGAAGTTGACACAGCAGAGAATAGATTATAGAAATGAAGGTCAACTATTTTAGGGGGATTAAGGTATTTCATGGGGAGTTTAGTGGAGACAATGGCCTCAGAAAGGATCCAGGAAAGGGGACAAACTACAGTTACCATTTCCTTTTTAGTATTCTCTGGCTCCATTTTTGGTGGGCATTTCCAGTAGAGACAAGTGAGTTATGTGTCCCGAGCACACAGGACTGAGGCTTGCTTAGGCCCCACTCAGTAAGGGGTGCTATTTGATGGGTCCTCCCATTCTGCATAGTGTCCTTAAACACAAACATGCAAACTCCACAAAATACAATCAAGATGTATAAAAATTAGAGTTTGTATCTGGTATTTTACCTCTTGCTCCTCTCCACTAAAGCATTCATAAAACTTTTAGCCAAGAATGATTAAGAAAATGACTCCGTGCCTCGTTTGGTATGAGTTTTTGTTTTGTCATCCTGATTCCAAGTAATTCAGCAATTCTGTGTCTCAAAATGCTCCAAATCCCACACGGATTTGGTTGTTTCCTTGTAACACAGTAGAGGCATGAATTACTGAGAAGCCTCTGACGAGTTAACCTTTCTGGAAGTTCATATTTTAAAAAATAAACATCATCAAATGGAATTGTTTGGTTTTATTTCTGTTCCAATTTGCCAAGTTGGGAATTTACATAAATTCAGGAGGTGGGCTGTTTCTGTAATGTGTATTCTCCATAACCAGGCTCCTACAATGGCCTGAAAACTCAACTAATCTCAGCTGGATGGGGATTTATTGACAATCCCAGCTTTTTGTAGGAAAGAAACGACCTCTGAGTGAGTACTAATATCAGAGCATCTTTGCCCCTTAACCAAAAAATAAGTATTCTATGGTTAATTTTTGTGCTACATTTCTACGCCCACTAGGGGTTTGCTTTTTAATTATTTCATACCCATTTCAATGTAGGCAGTGAAAGCAGACAGATTGGAGTGCTGTGCCTGGCACTACTGACAAGTTAAACGTTTAATTCTATAGAGAATGCCGACTTGCTCAACTAGCTCTGTTAATTCTAGTCTATGGGTAAGTGTACATGGTAAGCTGCTGAGCTAAAGGCACCCCCATTTACAATGATTGGAACAAAAAAGGCGTTTGTTTCTCTCTCAACCGTCCAGAAGTTGGGGGGCAGCTGTGTGCTGTAGGTGACTCTGACACCCACAACTTGTGACTTCCGCTTGTGGGTCGAAAGTGATTGCCATAATTCTTCCCATCTCACAGCCAGAGGGAAGACCTAGCCATTGTAAAGGCAAGACTTGGGAGTGGCTCCCCTCACTCTTCCAGTCATCCCAGTGGCCAGAATGTAGTCTCACCTAGCTTTAAGGGAGCTAGGTAAATGTGGAGCTGAGGACTTGCCAATATGACCAACTAAGATTCTATTACAGTGGGCCCTGGAGCAACACATCTTTGAATTGCATGGGTCTACTTGTTCCAGCATTTTTTTCTTCAATAGTAGATACTACCATACAACAGGATCCATGTTTGGTCGAATTCACGGATGTGGAGGCACAAGAGGAACCGCATATGTAGAGGAACCATGTATATAGAAAGGGCCAACTATAAATTATTAGCAGATTTTTTCCTACTTGGAAGATCGGCACCCCTAACCCCATGTTGTTCAAGGATCAATGGTATTTTGGAAGAGAATGAATGTTGAGGAGTAACAGAAGTCTGCTACACTAGGTGTACTAGAATGAAGCTTCCCAAACTTAAAGGTGAATATAAATTCCCTGAGACGCTGAAATGCAGTTTCTTCTCAGCAGGTCTGGGGTGGAACCTGAGACACTGTATTTTCTAAGAAGCTTCTAATGCTTGAAGCCAATGCTTTGGTCTGTGGACTACACTGAGCAGCAAGGAACTAGAAGCCTCTCTTGATTGCAAGAAACAGGGATTTCTTAAGATCACCTTAAAGGATCGTCTGCTGTCAGGAAGGCTGTGAAGATCAAGGCATCTCTTGGTGTCTTGACTCCCTTTTGGCCACAGAGTATTTATCTTTCTTTGAATGTGCCATTCTTCTCTCATACCAAACTGGATAATTCTCTACATGTTCTCTAGTCCAAAATCTGACAGAAACATTATTTGATTAAGTTAGGCTGCAGGACTCCTCAACCAAGTGCCATGATTTCGTGGGTCACCTGGCACGCTGTAAATGGTTCAATCAGTAGCCACATCAACACAAACAACCTTGACTTGGCTTCCCTGAGCAATGAGCAGTTGTAGACATGGCAGCTTAAGCGACAGAGGAAGCTATACAGAACACCATATATCGTTTCTTTACTTGGATATTACAGCAAGGCACAGGAACTTAATGCCTTGTGGATGAAAAACTGAGAAATATCAGGATAACATATTTATACTTTGATATGATGACATATAATTATAATTAGTAAATTCACTGTTTTCTACTTACAGAAACAATAGATGCACATTTTTACCTTATACTAAAATGAATAAGAAAAAAACCCATCATTTTCATTTCAGTTAATTCATATTTTTCCAAATTAACTTTAAAATGTAAGTAAGATAAGGAGTACCAAGTTACAGAAAGAACAAAAGAGGAATATTTTAAACAGGAAAGGTACACTGTTCATAATTTATATAACTAGTCAAGCTTTACACTTTAATCTCTATGTATTCTTTCTGTTTAATGCTACATTAGGATGACTTGTATATCTAACCACAACCCACTTTAATCTGATTAGTAGATCTGATTCTCAGAGCATCCAGACTCTGCTCAGACTCATCCTGGTTTCTGGAAAACTCTTCTCTCCATCTGAGACCTCCTTCTGTTTTTTCTGGGTCTGGTCTTTCCTATGCCCTCTTCAGAGGAAGTATAGGCTAGTCCCAATTAGATGCAGCTGTTTTAAATTAACCCCTTCAGCTGTCCTCCAGATGAATGACTCAATATGACTTGGCAAACTGATGGTTTCTAAGGAGTCATACATATTTACAGCACAACAACATGTTTAATAAAGTTAACCCATCTTACACCACCAGTGCAAGATGAAACCAGTGCACCCAGCCTACTCATAAAATCTAATACAAGTGACTAATGCAATCGGAATGCTACTTCTCAGTGAGCTGAGGCCTCACAATGGGAATTTAGGGTTATGATGGATCCTTTTTCTCTTTTGGGTGGGAGTCAGGCAAGGGCTGAGCAGGCCCTGAATGGGCCCCTTAGGACCACTGTGGGGCATGGGGAAAGGGCACCTCTTACACTTGGCCACATACTGTGAAGGGCATAAAACGTCAAGTGGGGGAGTGGTAGCTGGACCCGAGATATCAATCAGAAGATCGGGCTGAACACAGGAATCAAGCTGTGGAAGACAAAGCAGGGGGTTAGGAAGGCAGGAAGCCAAGGATTGTGAAGTGCAAAATGAACCAGAAGCAGCTGTAAGACCATCCAGGAATAAAGATGGAATTTGCCCATTCACCCCACCACTCTGGGGAATTTTTAAAGAATTTCTCTTGCCAACTTGAAAGAGTATGTATGGAGGATTAATGGAGAGAGCATAGGAGAATAGATGGGATCAAAATGAGTCCCTTCCTTGAAGGAAATGGGCCAGGCCAACACCAGGTAAACCCTAAGAGTTGCTATGTTTGCGTAAATTGGTCTATTTTCTTTTCTTTTTTTTTTTTTTTTTGCAGTATGCGGGCCTCTCACTGTTGTGGCCTCTCCCATTGTGGAGCACAGGCTCTGGACGCGCAGGCTCAGCGGCCATGGCTCACGGGCCCAGCTGCTCCACGGCACGTGGGATCTTCCCGGACCAGGGCACGAACCCGAGTCCCCTGCATCGGCAGGCGGACTCTCAACCACTTGCGCCACCAGGGAAGCCCGGTCTATTTTCTTTAATCCCAGCCTCACCGGTCTGGTACTGGGAATTGTTCTTTATTTATTCATTATACAAACACTTACTGAGTAGAAGTGAAGTAGTACAAATATAAATTAGATATACTTCCTGCCCTCAAAGACCTTATATTCTTGTTGGCGTGAGAGAAGTCTCTAAACATAATACAAGGTAAAAAATATGTCTCAAACTTTGAATAGGGCAGCTGGAATCCAAAGACGAGTAAGGGAAGGAACCTGCCCTCAAGGAGTTATGATACAGTAAAAGGAGAGAGACTGAACAAAAAAGGGAAATTACAAAAAAACGTATGTTCTGTGAAAGTGGTCTATACAAACTCTAAGGAGCAGCGAGGAGAAGGGTCAGTTCTTTCAGGATGGATGACGGTGGGTGGTAAGATGGTCAAGAAATGCTTCAGAAAGGAGGTAGTGAAAAATCGAAGATGACACAAGCAGATGGAAAGATATACTGTGTTCTTGGATTGGAAGAATCAATATTGTCAAAATGAGTATACTACCCAAGGCAATCTACAGATTCAAAGCAATCCCTATCAAATTACCAATGGCATTTTTCACAGAACTAGAACAAAAAAATTTTTAATTTGTATGGAAACACAAAAGACCCCAAATAGCCAAAGCAATCTTGAGAATGAAAAGCAGAGCTGGAGGAATCAGGCTCCCTGACTTCAAACTATACTACAAAGCTACAGTCATCAAAAAAGAAATTAATATTAATTTAATTTAATTTTATTTTATTATTTTTTTTTTGTGGTACGCGGGCCTCTCACTGTTGTGGCCTCTCCCATTGTGGAGCACAGGCTCCGGACGCGCAGGCTCAGCGGCCATGGCTCATGGGCCCAGCCGCTCCGCGGCATGTGGGATCCTCCTGGACCGGGGCATGAACCCGTGTCCCCTGCATCGGCAGGCGGACTCCCAACCACTGCGCCACCAGGGAAGCCCCTTAATATTAATTTTAAATAGCTGCTAACAATATTCAACATCTCCTTACCTTCATGTTAGGATTTTCTGCAGTTTCATTTACTGGAAACCCCATTTTTAAACTTCAAAGCCTATATGAGACTATAGCTTCCTATCCACTGATTTGGATAGGAATCAGAGCAGATTCCTATCAGAGCTGAGAGCAGACCCACAGAGCAGGCCCAGCTGACTTACCCACTTAGATGCAGATGGAGACAAAGGAACAAGGAAAGAGGCAGAACAAGAAAAGAGCTGACAAATGGAGCAAGGAAGCCCAGAAGAGGGCCTGTGGCTCATAGGTCCAGGATAAAAAAGAAGGAGGTTGAGTTTAGGCATGGTCACCTGGTCCATATATAAAATATGCCCTCAAAGATGCCCACTGACTCAGACCAGCCTCTTCTTCTCCCTTAGGGAAGAGTAAGGAAAGAGGATATTTATAGGATTAGATATATCCACCTTTCTTTGGGCTAAGGCAGAGTAGAGAGAAGATGCTGAAATTTCCCCTCCTTCAGGACTGACTGAAGTATAGAAAATGCACCCAAGGAAGAAGGACCAAGTAGAGGGGATGGATCCATAAGATGTTTCAATGGAAGAGTTGATAGGATTTGGCAACAACTGGTTGCGGAAAGAAAGGACAGGAAATAGATTAAGGTAGGATCCTGGATAACCAAAGGAATAGATACGCCTATAAATAGGGGGAGAAATAGGTAGAGAACTGTGGAGGAAGAGAGATGAGTGTCCAGTGAGATATCCTCTGAGATGTAAGGAAGGTAGTTAAAAATGGGTCAATCATGAGAATAAGGTGAATTTAGGAAATTTTTTTACCCAAGAAAAAGAAACAACTCAAATTAAAATAGATGGCCATTTATAGACGTATGTAATTGGGAGATACCATCAGGAATTAGTCATCACTCTCCATCTCTTAGCTCTGCTTTCCTCTGTGTTGGCTTCATTCTAGGCCAGTTTCCCACATGGCAGCAGGGATGACTAAGGACAGCCTTAGGCTTACTGTCCTTATACCTGACATCTCAGTGAGAAGAGAGCATGCATTTTTCCTGAGAGTTCTGGCAAAAGTGCCAGGGAAGAGTCTGATTTTTCCTCCTTGGCACACATGTCTATCCCTAAACCAATCATTTTGTCCAGGAGGGTTGGATTGCTCTGACTGGCTAAATGTGGCCATGTGCCTAGAGCTGCCAAAACCACATAGAGTGGCAGGATACATTTTTAACATTATTACTTGTCATCCAACTTGCCTGAGGGATCTTGGAGCACAGTATAACCTAAGAATTTTAGGCCTGGGTGGTGAGGTAGGAACAGCTGTCTAGAGTACAAAGCAGCTTGAAGACCTTGGACACTAAAGGAGGTCTATAAAGGAAGAGGGTAGGGGCCTGTCCCAAAGACAACTTTCCTGTCTTCAGTTTTGTTTAGGGCTTCCTAGCTTTGTCTTTCTAAAAGGGGATCCCTTGTATGAATAGCAAAGTGCAGTATGGATAACAATAATTCAGAAAATGGAATTAATCCACCAAAGAGTTTTGCAAAGCTAACCTCTTCATCTTTACCCATTTCTTAGCCAGGTTCCAATGATAAAGTCACAGGGGCTACGTACATTTCAGTTATACAGGCTCATTCTTCAGTGGAGTCACCTCAAACTTCAAATAAAGAAGAAGCTTAAATCTTTTCAAATATATAAGGAGATGCAAATAAGAAGTCAAAATCTGCTATGAAAATAAAAGTGCAGCATATGTATACAGCCAAGAATGCTTTGCCAGCAGTCATAGAAGTAGAAGCAAGGAGGGACTTAGTTCAATTTGCTTATGATTTTAGACAAAGAACTACATAATTTGACACACTCACATAGTGGCAGAGTTGGTACTAAAATTAACATCTCCTGCCTCTGAGCCCTGATCATGTTTTATTACATCATCCTGCATTGGCCAAATACTTCTCCTAGGAGAAAACCGTCTTACCAAAATGTCATTCTAACATGGTCCTATATTTATCAAAGTATCCATTTAGTGGAGGTTGGGTGTGGTTAAACTAGGGTTAATCCTGGTTGCCTATGAGCACTCCTAGGAACATTAAAAAAAAATCAATCCAGATTAATTTAACTGATTAAATCAAACATGTGCTTGATTTTGTTGTTGCTGTTGTTTGCTATTTCATGAAATTTCATTCATCCCAGACTCCCAAAGCTCAACCTTTTTTTGCAAAGTATCCCAGAGGTCAGGGACGACTAGGATTGAACATCAGTAGAGGGAGAAACAGTCACGGCCATTGATAATCAAGAGCCCTTGTCGAAAGAACTAAACGTCTAAATAGGAAACTGTCACAGTGGTAAAAAGAAGGCAGGGAGAGATCCCACAAGGGGATGCAGATCAAATAATACAGAAGAGTATTTTATTCAGGCCTATTAAAATAGACAATTAAAAACAATACTGTTGTCCCTGCAGAGAAACAACCGAGCAGTTCCTTGCTTGCAAATGCAGAGCATGGCCTGCTTCTGAGGCACTTTTCAGACAGGCCCTTCCGAGACTCTTATGGCAATGTTACCAGCATCACTAAATACATCAGCCTAAGTCAAAGTAACACATGGACTATGATATCCAAGTTATGTGATACCTGGGAAGAGTTTTACATTTAGGAAGTTGAGTTAAACTGAAGTACACAAATGATTCATTTTTACCATCTTAATATGGTCAAGAGAATTCTTACAAGGAGAGTAATTTAACAACTATTATTTTTAAAAATGAAGTATCATGGCATCAAGAGATATTGCCAGCTGAATGGCTACCCCTAAGTTTTCAGTGGGTGTTTCGAACAGTCAAGCGTTATTCACTACCACTATGCTAGTCATTCAGCCAGCAATGCATTCACACAACAGATGTTTCTTGGATATCTACCATGTGCGTGACACTGTTCTCAGCTTGGGATACAGTGGGGCATAATACATAGAGAAATTGGTGCCCTTACTGGACTTACCTTCCAGTGGGTAACATCCAAGCTACCCTTATCTCCTGACTGTTCTGCTCCTTCCTCTTTTGCCAGGACTGCCCTTAGACTTGAGCAGGAGGAGTCCTTGGGCTGGGTTCCATATATCCCAAGGACACACACATAGACAAATATAGTCAAGAACCCAGGAGTGCTTTTGTCACTGAAGATCTGGCTCTCAGTACTGACTCTGTCTAGCCTAAAACCATAAATATCTGCCACCTTCCTTTTGAAACTAATACTACTCGGGTCCAGGGATATGCTTCTTCACATCTCTTTCCCTATGTCTTTAAGAAACAAAGGGTGACTGTGTCCAGATACCATGACAGTTTGAGGATTGTGTCTTTGTCGACTACAGAGAGGGACTCTGCTTCAGAACACAGGAGGATTTGAGAGGTGAAAAAGCTTATAAGAAAAGGCAAAGTAATTGAATTGTCAAACCCTCTGACATAGTATGAATTCAATAAATTGGTGCATAAGGAAGTATTTTTTCCCATTATTGCCAAACATCCAAACATTGACTTCCCTTTGAATTAAATTTCATGGTACCAGAGAGTTCTGGAGATACATTAAATGTAGCACACAGTATTTGCAACAGTTGTGCATGGTAGTTAAAAGTTTGTAAAATTAAACAATTCCTATTATATTTGTATACTACTAGGCCTAGACATTACTTGTGCGAAATGTGATACTGACTACATTATCAATGAGATGGACATTGAAAGCTATGAAAGCTAAAGTTGAGAATAGTTTTGTTTTTATAAAAATTTTAATAAGGTTTAAATAAATTTTAACTTTTCTGTAAAATACATTTGAAATAAATTAAAATGTTAACTTAAAAATTTTAAGCTTACCCCTGGTGGTGCAGTGGTTGAGGGTCTGCCTGCCGATGCAGGGGACATGGGTTAGTGCCCCGGTCCAGGAGGATCCCACATGCCGCGGAGCGGCTGGGCCTGTGAGCCATGGCCGCTGAGCGTGCTCCGCAACGAGAGAGGCCACAACAGTGAGAGGCCCGCGTACTGCAAAAGAAAAAAAAAATACCCAATCTAAGTGCCACTTTAATTGTTAAATACAATGCCCTTTCTCTGATAGCACTGGACCCCTCCTCTTTGAAAGTCTCCTATCTTGACCTCCATGACATAGTTTATATTATGTGCTTTATCTTCCAAACTCTTAAAGTCTCCATGTTTTTAATTTGTAGGCAGGCTGTAGAAGAGTTTTCCACTTTTTTTTAGCTCATACGGTGCTATGTTCATTTTAAGATCTCAGTACATAAAGATTAATGAATAAGTGAATATAAAACATTATTCTAAAAAACAAAACAAACAAACAAAAAACATTATTCTAGAAACATATTACATAGGGACATAGACCTTGCTATCACCAGATTCTAAATAGATACATCTTCAGAAACACTATCTCAAAATTCAAATCCAATTACATGGTTACGGAAAATTTTCCATTGTCACACAGATGTGCTGTAACCAGCCAGAGAGTACAATTCACTAAAGACCATGTTAGTGAGGAAAATCACAACAGCTGGTATAATTGAGAACATTAAGAATGCTATTGGAGAAATAATACCCACATCAACTATGAAGAGCATGAAACTGAATCTCACTAGGGCAGTTCTGTTCCTTCTACTCCTCTCTAACCAGGAATGAATGAATCAGAAAATTTTTCAAATGATTTATGATTTCCCTTATACCTGGAAAGGGAATATAAATGAATAAAAGGATGTGCCCAAGAGGGTATGTGGCTAAGTATGAACATGGCAGATGAAATGCAATTAAGGGAACAAACACTATCATACTGATGAAGCCTTGACCTTACATACATTTGTGAAGGAGACCAGATATGGCTTACTGTCTGTTAAATGGTTACTTTCTATAATTCATGAATTGGCACCTAAACCGTATACTTAACAAACTACAAGGGTGTGTGTCTAACTTATGTGACACCAGGTTTTGGGGAACTACTCCATCTATTCCTACTCACAGGCTGCTGTGGGCAACTGGTCACAGATGACTGGACCAGGTATGAACACTTGATCCAAACTAGGTCACTTTAAATCTTTTCACAGAGATCTGGAAATAGCAGTGAGATGGAGCAATTCAGCACCTTTGGGGTGAGCCTCTTCTATCATATACCCTGAGAGCCAGAGACAGCTGACCTGGAGATGCAGAGACGGCAGTAGAGCTAAGGAGTGTAGAGCCGTCTTGCTTGCATGAATGCCTGGTGGCTCACCAGGTTCTGCATTCAGTCCCTGGGCAGGTCAGCTGTCTTTGGGTTCTTAAGACACACCCACGTCCTTCCAGTAAATTCCCTTTACTACCAAAGCAGTTAGTTTCTCTTACTTCCAACCAAAACAACTTAGCTAAGAAATGGGAAGTACACACACTCTAAGCACATCTGTAATGTGCTTGGAACCTTCACATGATGTAAAGGTTCAGGCCCATGTCCCCAGTGAACTATTCAGTGAATGTGAGAGAGAAGCCACAGGCTTCAGAAACAGTTATGCTTGAAAATAAATATGAAATCATTTTATCCTCAGTATTTAAAATTGAAGAACAGTAAAGTTTAGGAGAGAAAATTGTATATGTTCAGTAAATTCTGTAAAACCCATGGGACTTTAAAATACACACACACACACATACACACACACGCATGCACACACACACACTGAAATGGGATGGGAGAGGTGAGGAATCAGTCATGAGAAAAAAAAATCCAGAATTTAACGTTTTCTGCCACTTAAACTGGCAATGTTTTGTGTGTAATTCATGCAGTAACTCGCTCTAAGTTGGATGTGAATTCACTCACAAGAGAGTTGGAGATAATGTCACTGTGAATATTAAATCAACCAGCAAGAGGTGGGAAGGTGGTGACACTAAAGATAAGATCAGATTCAAACTCAGTGAACTCTTCAATAAAGAACCAAGTGAGCCCAGCAGGGCTATAAACAACCGCCAAAGTGAAAGGCAATAAAAGGGAAGAAGGAAAATAAGATACTCAAACGTAACGAAGCAAGACTTATAATGACTAGTGCCTGGAATGCCATTTTAAGTAATATAAGCTTGTGCAACCAGAGTAATTAAAGAATCTATTTAACTGGTTGTCTAAACCGTCACTGGGTTCAACCTGTATGGAATATGTCTTATATTATTATGAGTTGCTTTTCCTAGTACTATAAGAAACATCAGAGATGGAAAACACCGACTTGGACCTGGCAGGTTTAAAATGGACCTTGTCCTTAAGTAGACAGTAGGTGACAAACTCCAGGACCTTTCGTGAAGAGGAGGAGCCACCAACGGTCAAGAGAGTACATCAAGAGTAGAATGAGCTTTAAGGTTAATGGATAAGACATACCAATTAGATTTGCTACATTCCACAATTAGGAGCCACATTTTATGTTTATTTCTAGTGTCTCAGTTGATCAGAAATTTCTCAGTATTCAATCAAGGTTAAATATAAGTAGGTATCAAATCATTACATCGTATACCTTAAACTTTCAAATGTTCTATGTCAGTTGTATCTCAATAAATCTGGGGGGGAAAAGGAAAAATAAAAAGTAGTAGGTGTATAAATTCATCCATATGAGAAGTGAATTCAGGATACTCATGAAGAGTTGTGATAAAAATATGAAATCTCATATATGACAAGCAGGATACAAGAATCTGCCAAGGGCTTTCCTGGTGGTGCAGTGGTTGAGAGTCCGCCTGCCGATGCAGGGGACACAGGTTCGTGCCCCGGTCCGGGAGGATCCCACGTGCCACGGAGCGGCTGGGCCCATGAGCCGTGGCCGCTGGGCCTGCGCGTCTGGAGCCTGTGCTCCGCAATGGGAGAGGCCACAACAGTGAGAGGCCCGCGTACCGCAAAAAAAAAAAAAAAAAAAAAAAAAAAAGAATCTGCCAAGTATTTTATTAATATTCATAATTATTAAAGCCTTACATCTCTTATCTCACTTTGTTAACAACAGTAGCAAAGCAAACCGAGCAAGTTTGTGACCAGATTCACATTTAGCGTATCATATAGATGCTTTCTGCACTTTAAGAAAGCTATACTATAGGTGAAAAGACTCTCTACAGTGTAAAAGTATTAGGCAGATATAGGCATTTATTACTCATTGAGCTCTAAAATATGCTGGACCTAGAGAATATAAAGTTCATTGTGGTTGAGACTGGCCTAAAATCAATATAGCGTACCCACAAAATGTTAATTACTATAACCAAGAGATCTAATCTTTTTTAAAAGATACTAGTATTGAGAACAATTATTTGATTGATGTACTCATAATTATTGTTTTCCAGAGCTGGTAAGAACCAGTTATCAATAAAATTAAATTCAGCACACATTCAGTGCGAGCCTACTATTAGCAAATTATGTACAACTCATTTTAGTGCTAGTGGAAGTATGAATTGGCACTCCCTACCCAGGAAAGCAATTTAACAATATGTGTAAAGCATTTTGCATATGTTTATATTTTTGACACAGTAATTCCACTTCCAGATATCTAAAGAATTAGTTGGATGGCTTCACAGGTGAATATTTAAAGAAGTAATATCAGTTCTTTATGAACTCTTCCAAAAATTAGAAGAGGAAGGAACACTTCCCAACTTGTTCTATAAGGCCAGTATTACCTTGATACCAAAACTAGAAAAATTTATCACACACAAAAAGGACTAAACACAAATATCTCTTATGAATATACATACAAAAATCCTCAACAAAATACTGGCAAACCAAATTCAGCAATATATTTAAAAAATTATACATCATGACCAAGTGAGATTTATTGCAGGAATGCAAGGTTGGTTTAACATTAAAAAAATCAACTAGTGTAATACACCATATCAATGGAATAAAAACAAACCCACATGATCTCATTAAACACAGAAAAAGCATTTGACAAATTCCAACATTCTTTTATGATAAAAACATTCAACAAACTAGGATGAAAATGGAACGTAACATGATAAAGTGCATCTCTGAAAAATCCACAACTTACATCATACTTAATGGTGAAAGACTGGATACTTTCCCTCTAACACTGGGAACAAGACAAGAATGTTCACTTTTGTCACTTCCATTTAACATTGTATTGGACAACCATGCAAGAAAATGAAATAAAACGCATGCAGATTGAAACGGAAGGAGTAAAACTATCTCTATTCACAGATGGCATGATCTTGCACATAGGAAAACCTAAAGAATCTGCTAAAAAACTATTAGAATTAATTAAAGGGTACAGCAAGTTTGTAAAAGGGGTTCAGCAAAATCAGTACACAAAAATCAATTGTATTTTTGTACATGTACAATGAAAACTTCAAAAATGAAATTAAGAAAACAATTTTAATTACAATAGCATCAAAAAGAATAAAATACTTAGGAATAATTTAACCAAAGAGTTACAAAATGTATATTTTGAAAATGATAAAACGTTGGAAGAAATTAAAAATGACCTAATAAATAGAAAAACAGTTTATGTTCATACATTAGGAGACTTGATACTGTTAAGATGGCAATATTCCTCAAATTAATCTACAGATTCAACACAATACTTACCAGAATAATAGTTGACTTCTTTGTATAAACTGGCAAACTAATCCTGAAATTAATATGGAAGTGCAAGGGACACAGAATAACCAAAAAATTCTTGGAAAATAATAAAGTAGAAGAATTCACACTTTACAATTTTAAAACTTACTACAAAGCAAAAATAATCATGACAGTGTAGTACTGACATAAGGATAAACATAAGTTAATGGAACAAAATAGCGAGTTCAGAAATAAATCCATTCATCTATGGTCAACTGATTTAAGACAGGATACCAAGAGTCTTTCAACAAATGGTACTGGAACAACTGAACAACTGGACAATTCTCTTACATGTGTAAGAGAATGAAGTTGGACCCTTATCTCACACCATATACAAAAATTAACTCAAAATGGATCAAGGACCTAAAGTAGACCCAAAACTCTTAAAAGTACTTCAAAAGACACTATAAAGAAAGTGAAAAGACAATCCTTAGAATGGGAGAATATATTTGCAGAACATATATCTGCTAAGGAACTTACATCTAAAATACATAAAGAACTTTTACAACAAAAAAGGAAAATACCCCTGTTTAAAAATAGGCAAAGCATGTCTAAATCGACATGCCTCCAAAGGATACACACAAAGGGGCAAGAAATAATCAGAGAAGTGAATAAATTGATACACAAGTATGCTCACTACAGCATTATTTACTTAATGGCAAAAAAAAGAAGCAACCTAGGTGTCTAAAAATAGGGAATAATGACATAGAATATAGCGCATCAAAACACTGAAATCTGATATTGCCATTAAAAAGATTTATGGAAAGGCATTGTAGGAGAATAATTAAGCACAAGAGCACTGGAGACAGACTGCTTGTGTCTGAACCCCAGTTCTAAAAGATTCATGTTCTTGGGCAAATTATTTAACACGTCTAAGCTTCAGTTTCTGCATCTGTAGCTTTTGCTCAGATTAAAGATGACTATGCATGTGAAGTACTTAGCACATCGCCCAGCACATAATAGTGCTAAATAAATATTTGAAAAAATTATGGTGTGCTTTATTAATATGTTGACATCCTTAAGATGTAGTATCAAGTAAAGAGGCAGGATATGATGTACATAAAATATTCAACACGCATTGAATAAATGGTTAAATAGGTAGGTGGATGAATGTATGGATGGATAAATGGATACAAAAATATATAGTGGACTATTATATACTTCATATCATTCCTTTAGTAGCTCAGGTCATCCTGGTTTATTATTATTTCACAGTTCATATGTCTGACTATCTTTTTGAGGATCCTTCTTAACTTCACATGGTCTTTTTCGTGTCTTACCTGGTTTTCCTGTGGGTGTCTACTAAGAGGAGGTAACACTACCAGAAACATTCATGGATTGCAGAGAGAATATAATGTTTTAATTCTACTCAGACACCACAGACATTACCACTACATTCCTATCATTGTTTCCTTGCTGGATGCAGCTTGCAGTTTTGTATGTGCTACAAGTATATCCCTTATTCAACCTACTCATTTTTTTAAATCCCCCCTTGTTGGCAATTAGCAATCAAATTCTTAATTAGCTTAAATCCACCTGGCTATTTTGCACCTAATAAATCAATTAATTCAATTCGCACAGAGGGGATTGTATTTAGTGCCATATTTCAGTCATTACTGACCATCATTGTGTGTAGCAGCTGTATGTACAGTGAAGACATGATATCCAAGCAGAATTTTTATTTTCCGCTGTTTTGCAGTCTGTCAGATAAGTGGAGAGTGTGGTTAGTGTTTTTAATGTAGAAAGGGATTTAGCAACAGGCCTCAGAAGACTGAAACAGATATTAGGAGTCTAGTGTATGTTATAAACAGGTTTACTGTTTAGGTTACAGCCTTGCAGATATACCTGATGATGTGCAGTGTCATTCATTTCAGGCTCAAATTGTACATGTTCCTTAGAAAAATCATGATATTATATTCTCCGGTGTTGAAATAAAGCTTGCTGAATAATGGAATAAAGTTTCCAGGAAGATGTCAAGAATGAATTCCATATAATAATACTTTGCCCCCAAGTCTCCTGGCAGGTACACAGTTTAGAGAAAGAGGGCAAACTTAAGATTTCATTTTAAAAATCAACTTGAAGGACTTTTAAAAAGAGACAAGTTTCTTTTCACAATTTAACCTTATGTTTATTTTTTGAAAGAGAAACATCTTTGGGGGAATAATAGTGAAGTAGCAGTGTGCAGAAAATTTTAACATTCAAAATAAAAATCTTGAAAAATAGGTTGTTTTTTATGCAAACACTATTTCATGTCAATCTCTTAATTATTCCAGATATCTGACCTAGTGACATTGATTATTTTTTAAAATTCCCCATGTAATCAATATATCAAAATGTTTAGATATGGATTAAAGTATATATTACTGCAGCTTAAGAGTGTTTATTTCACTCAGAAGTCTGAAAATACTGTTGCTACTTGACAAAATCATATTTCATTAACCTATTCTGATAAAGGCTTGTCAGTAAATTATATAGAAATCTAAGAATTAGGTCGGGGGAAGTAGGAGAGTAAGGCAAAATCTAGTGAACTAGCACCATTTCAGAGCTAGTTCTTTCAGAAGTACAAATTCAAGTGCCTCAAGGAGTGAAAGGAAATATCAGCTTAATCTTTATTTTTAATAACAGCTTTATTGAGATATAATTCACATATAATAAAATTCAGCCTTTTAAAGTATACAACTCAGTGGGTTTTAGTACCTTCACAGAATTGTGCAAGCATTACCAATATCTAATTCTGGAACATTTTCATCATCCCCAAAAGAAACCTCATATCCATTAGCAGTAGCACCCAATTCCCCACCCCCAACTCTTGGCAACCACTAATCTAGTCTGTGTCTCTGTGTATTTGCCTATTCTGAACAATTCAAATAAATGGGATCATACGATATATGGCCTTTTGTGACTGGCTTCTTTGGCTTAGCATAATGTTTTCAAGGCTCATCCACATTGCAGCATGTATCAGTACTTCATTCCTTCTTATTGCTGAGTAATAGTCCATTTTATGGATTGACAACATTCTGTTAATCCATTCATTAGTTGAAGGACTTTTGGATTGTTTCCATCTTTGAGCTCTTATAAATATGCTGCCATGAATATCTGTGTATAAGTTTTTGTATGGACTTAGTTTTTAATTCTTTTGAGTATATAGAGTAGAAAGGCTATGTTTTGTAGTAAATCTATGTTTAACATTTTGAGAAAATGCCAAAATGTTTTCCCAAGAGGCTGTACCATATTAGAAACCTACCAGCAATATATGAGTATTCCAACTTCTCCACATCTTCACCAACATTTGTTATTGTCTTTTTGAGTATAGCCCTTCTAGTGGGTATGAAATGGTATCGCATTGTGTTTTTATTCCTCTGATACATTAGCATTTCTCTAATGACTAACGATGTTGAGTATGATTTCATATGTTTATTGGCCATTTGTATGTTTTCTTTGAAGAAATGTTCACTCTCATCTTTTTCCCATTTTTTTCATTGGGTTGTGTGTGTTTTAATTGTTTTAATTATGGATACAAGTCCTTTATCAGATGTATGATTTATAAATATTTTCTTGTGTTCTGTGATTTGTCTTTTCACTTTTTTGATGGTGTCCTTTGAAGCACAAAAGGTTTTAATTTTGATGAAGTCCAATTATTTTTTTTCTTTTGTCACTTGTGCTTTTTGTGTTATATCGAAGAAACCATTGCCAAAATCTAAGATCACAAAAGTTTAGGCCTATGTTTTCCTCTAAGAGGTTTATAGTTTGAGCTGTTACATTTATGTCTTTGGTTCATTTTGAACTAGTTTTTGTATATGTGTGAGGTAGGAGTTCAACTTCATTCTTTTGTATATGGAAATCCAGCTGTTCCAGTACCATTTGTTGAAAAGACTATTCTCTCCCCATTGAATTGTCTTGGCAGCCTCATCAAAAATCATTTCACCATCAATTGAAGAGTTTTTTTCTGGACTCTCAATTCTATTTCATTGATCTATATGTTTATCTTTATGTCAGTACCATACTGTCTTGATTATTGTAGCTTTGTAGTAAGTTTTGAAATCTAGAAATGTGAGTCCTCCATCTTTATTTGTTTTCAAAATTTTCTTGGCTACTCTGGATACCTTGCAATTCCATATGAATTTTAGGATCAGCTTGTCAATTTCTGCAAAAAAAAGTCTTGGCTTAATCTTAATTTATATGAATACCCAACAGTTTTTGGCCCAATAGACAGGACATAACTGAAGATGTCCCCAAGCAGGAGTGATCACTGGAGGCAGCCAGTTGCAGCCTCATATTCCAGGTGGTCAGTCCTGGGTAGAGCAGGGCCTCAGCAGCATATAAAATAACAAAATCAGGCTTCAGTCCCTAGAGGGAGAAGAAAGCCAACAAGATCTGGGCAAAATATAAAGATCAGAGCCAAGAAATACAAAACTTGAGGCCTGGAGATCTGCTATAAGAAAGAAGTGATTATATACACCAGGTAACAATAGCCCAAAGCACTGTGTGCCAGCCGTGGTGCTATGTAAGCATTCAATACCCAGCAGAGATTACTACTATAATTACTTTGTCATAGAATCATTGATATAAATGGAAGTCATGTTACTAGTTTGGCCCTTCCACCAAAGGCAATTTACCCTGTAATAGTAATAATCAATATCTGAGAAGCACTTTCCAGTTTATGACACCCAGTCACATATACAATCTCACACAATCCTCACAACAACTTGCATAATAAGTGTTATTTACTGGTCAGTTTACAAGAGTTCATGAATCTCTTAATGACTGTTTTAGACACGGGATAAAATGATGAATAAGGGAATTTATGAATATCCTTCAGAAATCAACATAGTAATAGAGATGCAAACATAGAGTCTGATAATTATATGTGTCAACTAGTATTAAAAGTGACACTAATGAATATTTGAGTCAAGCACTCATAGGAATATAGAGGAAGAAGCCCCTAGTCTGACTGTGAATGTGTGCTCAATGTCACAAGGAGTAAATAGAGGGATCAAAACTAAAACTAGATATGACAATAATATTACCTATTATATTAGGGTTCTCCAGAGAAACAGAACCAATCATATTATCTATCTATCTGTTTATCTATCGGCAATAAGATTTATTGTAAGGAACTGGCCCATGTAACTATGGAGATTAAGGAGTCTCATCATCTGCCATCCACGAGCTGAAGATCCAGGAAACCCAGTGGTGCCGTTCAAAGGCCTGAGAGCCAGAGAGCCAATGATATAGATTCCAGTCTGGTCTGAAGGCCTGAGAATCAGGAGCAGAAGACTGATGTCCCAGCTCAGCAGTCAGGCAGAGAGAGCTAATCCTTTCTTCCTCCACCTTATTGTTCTATTCAGGCCCTCAATGGGTTGGATGATGCCCACCTCCTGTATAGAGATCTTTACTCAATCCACTGATTCAAATGCTATTATTTCCCCCACAGACACACCCAGAAATAATGTTTAACCAGACATCTGGGTATCGCATGATCTGGTCAAGTTGACACATCTATCACACTTATGTTTAAAGTCCCAGGAAGAGGCAGCCCAATGTGAAAAAAGGGTAGGAGTAGGAAAATGGAGAAATTCCTCTACCACTTCTGTACTTTTGCCTGTGGCATCTTTATTTCCCTTTCTCTCTGGCTGTGTTTTAATAATTCTACTCGAATCTTACTTTTGCTTGAAGTTATGAGAGTAAACACATACAGAATAAATGAAAATCTTCCTTGACAATCTTTATTAAGCTAACATCTGAGGAATGATGATTTCTTGGTATTAGAAATAGTAGCAGCCCTTCTATCTTAAACTTATCTTCTTTTAATTCTTCCCAGGATTTTTTTGAAGAGTAATAGGCATATTAGACAATGAAATCACATCATAAATGTGAATCTTGACTTTATCATGACGGGATTTTTTTTTCTCCTCATGATATTCAACGTGAAGAAGCCAGATTTAGTTCCTCTGACTATGCTATAGTACAAGACCACCCCCAACTGAATATTTAGAAATAGTTCATAAATTTGATGGAACAATTTCTACTTTTTCCAAACCTGATTATTTCTCCTTTTTTCACTGTGGTTATTTTTAATGCAGCAAAGTAACATTTATTGAATGTCCTTGAATCAGGCACTGTTTGCTATAGCTATTAGGACAGCTATTCCCATCTTTGTTAGTATTATAGAACCCCAAGGAAGCAACACATGGGGAAGATGGGCTCTTTTGCCAGCCCCAAGAGTAGAGTCTGATTGATCTATACGCTGTTGAGATTTAGACTCTCAGCTAAGCATAGTAATTTTGTCACCTTTGCTAGTGATTAGTTTATGGGTGGGCATGTAAACCTGTTTGGGCTTGAGGTGAAGAAGTTTGATGTAGGGACTCCCAGTAAGAATTTTACTTTGTTGTGAAAAGAGAAAGGCAAGGAGACCTCCTTCTGCCCACGAGGTTATATGCGGATGTAGTGTCTTGAGCTGCAACAGCCATCCTGCAACCATTGGCAATAAGCCCAAGGATAAACAGCCAACATATGAGGATGGCAGAGTCGAGATAAATAAGTAACATGACATTGTTGAACAGCTGTTCTTGGAACCATCCACCCAGTTACACCTGGAACCATCTACCCACTCTAGACTTCTTGTTTTATGAGATAATAATGCTGAAGATAGGATTGGTTACATTTCTTGTAACTTGTAACTAAATGAAAACTAACTTATTTATTCATGAAAGTACAACTGTACGTTTTTGCCATTTTGTCACTTCCTTTTTAGAAACGATTTAGAAATATTTTCTAAATCCTAAAATCCTGGGGTTCAGGGACCAGAGGGCAAGTTCCAGATCTAACTGCTCTGACCTTAGACATGCCTCTCTACCACCCGGGATCTCAGTGTCTTCACCATCAAAGAAGAAACGTGGACAAAAATAATCTTTAAGTCTTTTATAGCTCTCTAAGTTCAAGAAACTGAAACCAGAAAACTAAGAACAGAGGTATGATTTATTATAACCAAAAAAGTTATTCATTGTTGTACATGTTGTACATGTGTTTTTATATATTGTTTCAATAACAAATTGTTTTATGTGTGAAAGTGTAACAAAGTGTATTGTTCTTCAGTACATCTATAAATTCTTGAGTAAAAATTATTTCTCAGGAAATAATTTCAACAGGGAGGAGCCTTGTCCACACCAAGCTAATAGTTGCTATGTGGGAAATTACCTTGATGCAATGATAGTCTAAGAAGTACTTTACCAGGCAAACTCTCATGGATGTTAGGAACAGAGAGGCTCACAGATCAAATTAAGATGCTCAAACCTCATATTTTATTAAATCAATTTAAAAGACAGATGGGGGGACTTCCCTGGTGGCACAGTGATTAAGAATCTGCCTGCCAATGCAGGGAACACAGGTTCGATCCCTGGTCTGGGAAGATCCCACATGCTGGGGAACAACTAAGCCCGTGTGCCACAACTACTGAGCCTGAGCTCTAGAGCCCGCGAGCCACAACTACTGAAGGCCGCGCGCCTAGAGCCTGTGCTCTGCAACAAGGAGAAGCTACTGCAATGAGAAGCCCGCACACTGCAACGAAGAGTAGCCCCTGCTCACCGCAACTAGAGAAAGCCTGCGTGCAGCAACGAAGAGTAGCCCCTGCTCGCCGCAGCTAGAGAAAGCCCGCGTGCAGCAACGAAGACCCAACATAGGCAAAAAAAAAGACAAATCTCTGACAATATTGATTAATAATAAAAGAGAGAGGTCACCAAAATTAAAAATAAAAATAAAAGACACATGGGAAGAAAGTAATGGGGTAGGTTATCACCCTTAGGGTAGGGTGCAAGCTTCCACTCATGATGTAGAGAGATGGAATAAGCATTTTCCCCACCTTTACAAGAGAAAAAAAAGGATATTATATAAAAAGCACTTCTTGAATGCTCCAGAAAGCTAAGGTTATAGGGCAACCAGTTAACCTAAAATCTAACAACAAACAGGTACATCCAAGGAGAGATGAGTTACAAGACATGCTTACCTTGGGCAGATGTGAGATGCCATACTGCCAAGCTGCTGAGAAGACTACTTTGGCTAAAAATGTTTACTAAACTGCCAACAGCTGAGCGTGGGGTAGAATAAAATTATATAATCTGGAGGAGCCACAGACACAAAGGGAATTTGCACATGCTTGCGAGCTTTTTTCTAAAGCTCTCACTCAGGCTCCACAGCAAAGACTGGATGTAGGAGAGAGAGAAAGTGCAGGCCTGAGAGAAGGAAACAGCAGCCACTGCTTGACAAACATAAAGCCCAACCTAGTTCCTTCTGCCTTGAGAAATAAAAGCCTTCTTAAGCCACTGGGAGAAGGGTAACAAACCCTATCACCCACAGGGCACCCATGCAGCTGGGAGAAGGGAACAAACAAGCAAACAAACTTCTGCTCTTAGGAGAGGGGGCAGGAAAATGTTCTGGTCCTTTAGCGTTCCCCCACCACTGGGGGTGAGGCCGATTGCTGAGAAGTTCCCATCCCTATGACTCAGGAACACAGCCCCTGTGACTGAAATTGAACTGGAGAACCCAACTCCCCAATCCCACCAGCAGGTTAGCACGAGCTGAGGAACAAGTAACAGCTGAGGGAAAGGCAATAGTGTGAAGGTGTTCACTCTGAGGGGTGGGCACAAGGGGAAGACCTAAAGCTGAGGATGGAGGAGACATTAAGAAAAAGTCTCCAGCAAACCAGACTCAGCCTAAGCACAAGAAAAGGTGGAAGAATTTGAAACCTGTCCTGAAGGTGTACTGAAGGTAATCATAGCAACAATAAAACACAAACCCAGCTCAACTCCTGACTAATTATCTCAACACCCCACACTAAAGGGCTAACAAAAGAAGAGGCATGACCAATTTCAGGCGTGAATAATACTGTCCTACCCAAGATGTCCAGCTTTCAATCAAAACTTACCACAAAGAAGCAAGGAAAAAACAACACTCTGTTAATACTGAGAACTTCACTATTGAGTACTCAATATTGAATGTTGAACATTGAATATTGAGTGCTTCGTGTGCCTCATGTTTATATATCATGAATATTTTGTGCTTTTTGGTTCTTCTAGCTCTTTACATATACATAAATATATATATGACACTCTGGTTCTATTGTTTTTACCATATTTTCCAACATCTATCTTAAATATGTCTTATAGATAACTTACTATCTATGCTTAATGTTCTAATAAATGTTATCTATATTTTAGAAGCCACTTGACATACCTTATGAGTTTTATCCATCTCATTTGTTTTGCTTATCCTCCATAACAGAATTGAATATTGTCGAGGAATATAGCAAAACCACCTTATGATAGTGCTTACTCTTTAGAAAACTTGGAACACCCTCAACCAAAGGAGACAATGCATTCTCTGTATCCTTAGGTAGTGACTATGACATTTTGGTCTTGTGTCACTTTCACTCCATTACCATCAAGTGCCAGGATCAAATTGTGAGGTCTGGAGCAAGATGACTCAAGTCGTCTCATTTCAAAAAATCTTTCTTTGATAACTCCCCCTTTGGTATAACCTGAAACATCTCTGTCCCTAACCTGGCTATTGCCTCATTTATCTCATACTTTAGATATAGATCTTGGCTTTTCAACCCTAATTGTCCCTGTTTCCATCTTGTTTGTGCTATTCTGCCATCTCATTTGTCCTCCTAACCTTCCCATGTTTATATAACTACACCTGCCGCAGGTCCTGGCCCTTGTGTAGGTTTCTATTTCTCAATAATGGCTTTGACCAAACCTTATCCCCTAGCTTACTGTCAGAAAACATACGGTTAACTCACCATAGTTTTGTCCATAGCGACAAAACTAATAGTTCCTTCTTTACCAGTGAGCCCAGAATTGGGCTGAAAATACTTTTTAACGTCACATTCCAGGTGGCCCATCACAAACAATAAAAGCAGGCAGTTAAGATGAAACCTAATTGCCAACTTGAGTCTCTTCTTTCACTGTGGACTATTGACATGAATTAGCTTATCCTAATTTTTTTTTTTTTTTTTTTTTAGCGGTACGTGGGCCTCTCACTGTTGTGGCCTCTCCCATTGTGGAGCAAAGGCTCTGGATGCACAGGCTCAGCAGCCATGGCTCACGGGCCCAGCAGCTCCGCAGCATGTGGGTTCCTCCCGGACCGGGACATGAACCTGTGTCCCCTGCATCGGCAGGCGGACCCCCAACCACTGCACCACCAGGGAAGCCCCAGCTTTATCCTAATTTAACACGGCATAGCCCTAGACTTCCCTAGACTACGCCCCAGCTTAACAACTGGCTCCCGGTGACTGATTGAAAGCTGTTAAGCCACTCTTGATAAACAATCGCCTTGATGAATGTTGCAATGAGGATCATGTTCAGAAATCTACTACAGTTCCCTCGGTTCACCTGGCGCTTTTAATGTCTTCATCTTGTCCATGCTGTTCTTTCTGCCTGGAATGCCGTTTCTGTCTCAGCTAGATAGACCTTCATAAAATGCAAATCTGATCATATGCCTCAGGTGCTTAAAAACCTTCACTGGCTTCCAATGGATTACAGGATAAAGTCAACGTTGTCAGCATGGCACAGAGACCTTCTGGGAGCTACCTCTGGCCTACCTCTTCAATCAGCTCACACTAGACCCTTTCCTCCCTCACACCCTGCACTGCATCCATGCCAAACCATCTTCAGTTTCCCAAAGTCATCCATCACTCCATACTTTTGCTCAAATTGCTCCTGCTTCATGAAATGTCCTAAAAACACCATCTGCCTGGTGAATGCCTACTTGCAAATTTCAAGACACTTTATGTAACACCTTCTCTTTGAAGACTTTAATGATCTGAAAAATAACCAGTATAAATGATCTCTCCTTGTGTTTCTTGGGAGACAAATCTTCCTGGGTCTCTCACATTTCTGTTCATCTTGCCAGTAAAATGACTCTTGTTTCATACTATCTTTTAAAGGATGTTTGAGCAAACAGCCTTGGAAGACATAGTGTCTTCCCCCAGAGCAAAGGGCAGGTTTGTTTATTGCCCAGTATAATCAAGATAATGTCTCTCTCCAGGGCAAAGGGCAGCCAGGTTTACTGATTTTTATAAAAGATTCAGGTTCCTTAAGCTTGGGGTTCCTCTCCTATAATGCAACCCGATGCATGTTCAGGCATCATCTGCCCCTATCTGCGTCACCTAGGAGGAATTGGCACTTAGGGAATGGGCAGAAATGTTGACATTCTAGCTACTACTATTGTCATGAGTAATGTATTCTTTTGTCCCTGATGAAGGAGTTGCATGTCTTCTGTGAACATTCATGAAATTGTGGCAGGCTAATTTATTATATTATGTCTAAAATCTCAGACCCTTCACAGTTCTTGACAGTGCTGTACTTGAACTCTATAACATTTCTAGCATAAAACATTTTATTGCCCTTATTGGACAGCTAGTATGTGCTAGACACGATAATCCAGCCCTGAAGATACAAAGCCAAAAAGACATGGCTCCTACCTTCCAGGAGTTTATACTCCAGGGCAGGAACAGGCCACAAAACAATTAAATCCTTTAAGATAATTTATAAGCTGGCACTGATGGGAACATAGAAGAAAGAAAACATAAAGCTGTTGAGGAGTTAAAGGAAGCCTTCAATGAGTTTGTAGAATTTTATTCTAGATTTATTGGGGAAAATGAGAATTTGCCTGGGCAATGAGAGGAAGGGTGTTCCTGCTTTACAGACGCAAATTCTAAATAAAAGTTCCAATTCTGTTCCAATTATTTATTGGTATGTAAAAAAGGGTCCCAAATTTAGCAGTGCAAGATAAAACCATTTTATTAAATTCATGACCTGTGAAATAGGAATTCAGAAAGTGCAGCACAGGGACAGCTTGTCTCTGCTCCATAGTGTCTTGGGCCTCATCTAGAAAGATGCTAGAAATCTAGAAATTTGAGTGAATCAAATGCCAGAGGATTGGAATCATCTGAAGTTTTCTTCATTCACATTCCGGTGCCTGGGATAAGACAACTCAAAGGCTGGATTTAACTGGGACTGCAGATAGGAAGACCTCCACGTGGCCCGAGAGTCCCAACAGTATGGCAGTTGGGTTCCCAGAGTGAATGCCCTGAGAGGAAGCATCTAGACAGTAAGTATTGAAGGAAAACCTGTAGTAAGCTGCACAACTCTTATGATCTAGTTCTGGAAGCCACTTAAGCATCATTTCTGCTATAATTTTTTGGCCAATGCATTCATAAGCCCACTCACATTCAAGAAGAGGAGACATATATATATCACATCATAATTGGAGTAGTTTCAAATAATTTGTGGCCATATTTTAATACCTCCAGAGCATGTTAGAGAATTACAAATAGTTCATTAATATCAGAAGGTAAAATGTTACAGGAGGATGCAAGTAGGCAAGGCTATCTTATGAAGAGCATTTTTGACCTTGAAACTCCTTAAAAACAAGGTTAGATTTTGCCCTGTGTGTGATAATACTAATTGTCAACATCACTATAGGCAAGAATTGTTTAAGAATTTTAAGCAGTAAAATGATCTCAAGATTCTAACACAAATACTGGCACATGGCAAGCTTTGGAGTAGATATTTTTGGTTGCAAGTGATCAAAAATACAATTGGATATGACTTAGAAAATAAAAGTAATTTACTGGTTCACATAACAAATACCCCAAGGGAGACTCCAGGCATGGCTTGAACCTCTTTCTTATCCTTAGGGCTCTGACTTCATTTCTCTGAGATCCTCTGAGCTCTCCTTTCCTCTCTGTATTTGCTTTATCCTCAGATTACATTCCCTGGTAGAGCAAATATACCTGTAACAATTCTAGGTTTCATATCTGCATACCATACCGTCTAGAGGGAGAGAGAACACCCTTATCCTAACATTCCAAGCAGAACTTAAGATTCACTCTAATTGGCAGATTTAGGTCAAATGTCACATAGGGACCAACCTATGTGTCAGAGGAGATGGAATAGTCTAGGTCACATGCTTCATCTTTAGAGTCACATGGATTCCAAAGTGGAAATAAGAGGCTTAATGAAAGGGGAAAGAGGGAAATGAATGCCGATGAATAAAAAGCAGGTGTACAAATTGGGCCCAATTAATGTTTGCTGGATAGACACATCGGTTCCAACATTAATGGTACTTGTGATCTACTACAATCTCCCTGAAACATATGCGAAGGAGGCAGATGAGACTATAAGATTAGAGGCAAAGAAGTCAATAAAGATGATACTGCAACAGAAGTGAGAAGAGATAGACGTTAGAAGAAGAGGTAGAAAGTGAATGAGTAAATGTGACACTTTTGAGCTTGTCTTGTTTTGAAGGTGTGGCTAAGAAGCTCTGGTGCGTGCTCACTGCCCCCCCTAATAATTTTTAAACTTTCCCGTGACCTCAGCTTCCCTCCAGCACAATCACACAACTCATTCCTATCCCTCCTCTGGCTACCAATTTTTTTTTAATAAAAACAATTTCCCCCAGGTCACCAACTACCTTTTTGGTGAACGTTTGCCCACTAGATTTAGTGGGCATTTTATAGACATGTTCCTACAGGACTGGCTGCCGTATCTAAAAATTTTCAAAATCACTACAAACGCTCCATGCACCCGATGTCTGCAGCACCACATTATTCTGATTCCTATAACCTTGCCTTTCTTAAATTCTAGTTTCTTTATCCTGCCTCGGAACCTTAACTATGAGTATTTTTCATTGACCTCTGCTGGTCTTCCTGCCTTTCTGACTCTAGACCAGCACTGCTCAATTCAGAAGCCACTAGTACTTGTGGCTATCAAGGTTTTAAAATGTGCTAGTTCAAACTGAGATGTACTATAAGGAGAAAATCCACTCCAAATTTCAAAGACTTAGTACAAAAAAGAAAGTAAAATATCTCATTAACTTTTTATATTTTTTTTGCGGTACGCGGGCCTCTCACTGCTGTGGCCTCTCCCGTTGCAGAGCACAGGCTCCGGACGCGCAGGCTCAGCGGCCATGGCTCACGGGCCCATCCGCTCCGCGGCATGTGGGATCTTCCCGGACCGGGGCACGGACCCGTGTCCCCTGCATTGGCAGGCGGACTCTCAGCCACTGCGCCACCAGGGAAGTCCCTCATTCACTTTTTAATATTGAATACATATTGAAATAGTAACATTTAGGTATACTGGATTAAAGAAAATATATTATCAAAAATAATTTCAACTGTTGCTCTTCAGTTTTTCTTAATGTCATGGATTTTTTTCTTTTTTTTTTTTTTTTTTTTTTGCATTACGCAGTCCTTTCACTGTTGCGGCCTCTCCCGTTGCGGAGCACAGGCTCCAGACGCGCAGGCTCAGCGGCCATGGCTCACGGGCCTAGCCGCTCCGCGGTGTGTGGGATCCTCCCAGACCGGGGCACGAACCCGTGTCCTATGCATCGGCAGGCAGACTCTCAACCACTGCGCCACCAGGGAAGCCCTTTTCTTTTTTTTTTAATTTCAGAATTTGAAATTACATATGTGGCTTGCATTATACTTCTATTGGACAGTGCTACTCTAGACATTTCCCCTGGGCGACCTCAACATCTTAACTTCCCTCAAAACTATGTGAATGTAATCTCTCTTCTTCCCCCGACCTTCAGATTCATATATTCACCTGCTGACTTGGCATTTCCATATGGCTAATAGGTATTAACAGCAGACATTTATTTACTGCTTTCTATGTGCCAGGCCCCATTCTGCATAATTTACATGTGATAATGCGTTTATAATCCACAACAATTCTAAGGGGTAGGTACTATGATGATTCTCTATTTTACAGATGAGGAAACTGAAGCATAGAGAAGGTAAGCAGCATTTCCAAGTTCACACAACTAGTAACTGGTGACTCCCAGATGCACATACGGGCAGTTCTGGCTCCAGAGCTCATTTTCTCCCTAAACATTATGCTGTATGTACACCCTCCAGACATCCTTCAAAAACCTCAAACTCCCCCCATTCAGAGCTGAACTCACTACATTCCTCACTGACATGGAGCTGCATAACTTCTCTTTTCCCCTCCAGATCCACTCTTGCCCTAAGAGGATAACCTTCTTGCCCTCTGCTTCCATTTCTATTTGGGGTTGGCCAGTGAGAGATCCCAGCAGGAGATCAGGAGGAAAGCCCGAGTGGGGTCACAGTGTGTAGTTCTCTTCCTTCCCCACCCTGCAAGGCTGCAACAGGCTGGCTGCTCTCCTTGTCCCTTGACTGATGTCATAGCTGCTCTCAGGCAGCCCTCGCCAACCATCCCTGTCTCTGGGTTCTAGTAGCCATTCCCTCCAGGTCTTGGGTTGATAACAGCATTCCTTTCTTTACCCCACTATTACTAGTCCCAAGGGGCTGCCTTATTCCTCAGAGTTTTTTTCTCTTTTTTTCCTCTCTGGTTTTATTAAGAAATAATTGACATACATTAATATATGTTTAAGATGTACAGCATAATGGTTTGACTTATGTATATTGTGAAATGACTGCCACAGTAAGTTTAGTTAGCATCCATCCTCTCACATAGAAACACTAAAAAGAGAAAGGAGAAAAAAGACAAAAAAAAGTCTCCTTGTGTGAGAATTCTTAGGATTTTCTCTCTCAAAAACTGTCACACATACATCACATAGCAGGGTTTACTATAGTCATCATGCTGTACATTACATCCCAAGTACTTATTTATCTTTTAAATGGAAGTTTGTAGCTTTTGACCCCCTTCCTCCGATTCCCCCTCCCCCAACCCCTGCCTCTGGAAACCACAAATCTGATCTGTTTCTATGAGTTTGGTGGGAGTTTTCTGTTTTTGCTTTAGATTCCCCATATAAGTGAGATCATTCTTTTTTTAAATTTTATTTATTTATTTTTGGCTGCGTTGGGTCTTCGCTGCTACACACGGGCTTTCTCTAGTTGCAGCGAGTAGGGGCTACCCTTCATTGCGGTGCGCGGGCTTCTCATTGCAGTGGCTTCTCTTTGTTGTGGAGCACGGGCTCTAGGCACGCAGGCTTCAGTAGTTGTGGCACACAGGCTCAGCAGTTGTGGTTCGTGGGCTCTAGAGCGCAGGCTCAGTAGTTGAGGTGCCCGGGCTTAGTCACTCCGCGGCATGTGGGATCTTTCCGGACCAGGGCTTTAACCTGTGTCCCCTGCATTGGAAGGCAAATTCTTAACCACTGCGCCACCAGGGAAGTCTCCCAAGATGACATTTAACAAGCAAACTTGACCATCAATCTCGGTATAAAACTCATTGCAAAGGAAGGGATCATTCTTCTAGATGACAGTTTTTTTTTTTTTTTTTGCGGTAGGCGGGCCTCTCACTGTTGTGGCCTCTCCCCTTGCGGAGCACAGGCTCCGGACGCGCAGGCTCAGCAGCCATGGCTCACGGGCCTAGCCGCTCTGCGGCATGTGGGATCTTCCCAGACCGGGGCACGAACCCGTGTCCCCTGCACCGGCAGGCGGACTCTCAACCACTGCGCCACCAGGGAAGCCCTAGATGACAGTTTTATAACATTCTTTCTCTCCACTTCTTCCACCCTAGAACCTGCCCAAGGGAAACTGATCTCTTCACTTAAAAAGCTTTAAACCAGATAGATTGATTATTTATTTATTATTTAGAGATTATTGAGTCCATTTTATCATTTTGCATTTTCAAGTTATGGCTTAAGTTCTTTTTTTTTTCAAATTTCCCTTTGTCTACTTTAAAGGCCCTGAGGGAAAATCTACATGGAAACTGAGAAAGGAGAAAAAGTAGTTCAAGGTTTTCCATTTTTATATTCTTTACTTGTCATTAATTGAAATCTTAGCAGACAAGGGAATCTTTTAAAATTTCCTCAAAAATATAAGTATTCTAAACATTTAAACTATTTTTCCAGAAAAATATCCTGTAGATGATTGCAAATTTTTAGTATTTTAAAAAAATATGTAGAGTTCTACCTAGAAGACACATAATATGCTTGAGTTTTCACCCTTCCCCCATTTCTCTCCTTACATCTGTGGGTAATGGAGTTTGTAGGTGGATGGAGTATGCACGGAAACAGAGACAAACCCCAAGACAAGTGCTTTATTCCAGGCCCTAATGAGGCCCTTCAGGTCAGATTCAGCTTAGTAACTAAGCAATAACAGCTACCAAGATCATAGGCCAAATATACTCTTTCTCTGGAAAAGAAATCAATATTGTTATTTTACCTTATTACGTTTACATTTGACAATATCCCCTATGATTATTGACTTAAATAAAACACTTGAATGACTTGCTACAAGGAAATAACTTATACCAATTATGCACCTATGCAAGCTCTTTTTCCACAGACAATGTGCCTTGAGTGAATGTGATAGCATAATCTTCAAAAGCTTCCTTGGACTTCTCTAAGGCATCACTAAGAGAGGCAACCCTGTGCTCACCAAGGATATTTATCCTTGGTTACACCAAACTAAGTTTGTCACTGATATGTTCCTGGAGCTACAACACTACCAAGAGGCAGGGCTGGACATGAGCTCATGACCTGCACAGTCTTGCAGGAACCCCTACTTCAAAGGGCCTTGTATGTCCATTATGTTCTGCTATTGCTGTCTTGAAATTCTTAATAATTTTTGAACAAGGTGACCTAGTTATTATTTTGCACTGGGCCTCACAAATTATGTAGCTAGAGTTGGTGGGAGGTAGGAATTAACAAGCACACTTTGAGGGGAAAAACATACTTAATCCTCTATACATTCTTTTCACAGAATCAGGGCGACTACACGCCAGAAAGCCAAAGCATTTCCTTTCCTCGCCTTTGTTATTTTCCTCAACTGGACCATTTTTTATGGAGACGAATGGGATATCCTAAAAAAGTAAGAGAAGGATCAGGAAAATGAATGATCAATTGAAATTATTTTTTATATTAGAGAAACGAATACTAGTTTGGAAGGAATAATGCAGTTGGTGATTTTTTAAATATATAAATGAAACCTTTTTGGATTCCATTTAAATAAAATATAAACCTAGGCCACTATAGAAACTTCCAGAGGAACATCTGCAGAGATTGCTGTCTTTTTAGTACTTAAATTTTGGTAAAGACTTAAATTTTAGGGAGGGCTTTTTCCAGAAATTTGATATTGATGAATTCATTGATTTGAAAGTGAGAAACGTGATGGTTCTTATCCCTGCTCTACTCTGGGAGGGAGTAGAACACAGTGTGAAAACCAAGGTCTTGAGGAAAGATGGATTTCAATCCCAGCTGAATTTCCTTGGGCACATCCCTTCAAGGACACCGAACCTCAGTTTTCTCGACTTTAAAACTGGGTAACTATTCATCTCATAGGGTTGTTGTGATGATTAAACAAGATAGTGTGTGTAAAATGTTTGACAAATTGCAGGGATTTCAGTCAGCTGTTATTGCTGCTATTATTATTATTATCATTATTATTATTATCATTCCTCTCTCTTCTCTTCTAATAGAAGCCTTGTCTAAAAAGATCTAGTCTTTCTGTGAGTTTGGATAAAGTATTTAACATTTTGGTGCTATAATATCCTCATTTGTGAAATGGTTGTTAACCTAGCCCAACCCCTGACAGGTAACAGGCCCTCAGCAATACCATGTAAGTTGAGGTTCAGGGTTAGGAAGACTGGGAATGTGTGGCACACACCAGGAAATGTACGTACAATTCCCCCCACATAGTCCTTATCTCAACTGTATTTGAAAATTTTTAAAAGAGACTAATTTCCCTGACCATGTATAAGAAATAGCAACCAAAGTATATGGTACTTTCAGTTTTCAGAGCACTTTTATGCATGATCACATCTGATGAGGTCATGCAGCTGGTAAATGACAGTCTGGAATCCTGACTCCAAATTATGTAATCTTTCTTCTTCATCACCTATTTATTCTATCAAACATTTGAGATGCATTGCAGTGCTGCCTTCAGGAAAATTACTTGTGCGAGATTACTTACAATAGATAGAAAAGCACACTATAGTCAAGAGTTGTTCAGTGCTTAGGAACTAAGCTCCCTTCTTCCCCCAGCTGGCGTTCATGTGTCATAAGGCTGTCAAATTGGAGAGAACAGGATCCGGATTGTAGATACAGGGGCCATACCCAATGTCAATAGGGTCTTACTAAAGATAAATTCATTTGCATCCCAGTCCTATCTAAAAACTGCCCCTGAATTTATGCAGCAGTGTTGGTTTGAATTCCTAATTTCAGAAAAGCCTTATCATGTCATTATCATAAAATAAAGGCAACCCACCCCACGATAAAACTGTTACAACTGTCTTCCTGTAAACTGTTCTCTGTGGTAGACAGCACTTGGAAGAGATTTGTCAAATCTCTTAGATGTCCCATCTTCCGGCTCCGGTCTCACTGTACTTGGCCTCAGTCCCCTACTTGATGGACCCTGTGCTCCAGTCCAAACTCACCTTGTTTAGGTTCAGTGACCTTGGGGCCAGGCAGCCAGGGCCAGGGACCTCTGACAGAGCTGCCCTCTTTTAGATGTTTACTCTTTCCTGTGGATAATGGCCTATTCATCTCACACCCTTCCTGCCTCTTACAGGGCCCACTGTGAGTGGCTGACACTCCAACACAACACTCCACATTATTGTCTTGCTGGTTGGCTTGCTGGGGAAATTAACGCCTCCTTCCAGCCACCAAATTATGAGAAACGGTAGAGTGAGTTCCTGTCGCAGGTTTAGTCATAACTCCTCATCTTGCATGCTCAGCATTGGCAAAATTTGGATAATGGTGACAATAACCATAAACCAGTCATGTGAGAACCATTGCTACATATGTTATAAAATCTTTAGATTTTACCTTTTAACTCTCTATAGTCCTCTAGAAGTTTCCACATGGGAATTATTATTATTATTTTTTTAGTTTAGTTAGAGAAATAGAACTTTACCCTCCTCTGGTACAAATGAAACAAGAAAGACATTATACTTTCCTTCTTTGCCTTGCTGCTAGCAAGCTCAGAGATACTATGAGAACAATAGCAACTCTGGTAGTTAGCATATTTATCACCTCCTCCTTTCCTTTGTTCTCATTTTCTATTTTATCATCTTTTAAGTTCAAGTAATTTTTGAAAAGGGTAAAAATAAACAATTACATATATATGCAATGAAGGCTTAAAGTTTTCCAAAGGCTTTCAAATACACCATCAAAACAGAAGGTCCCAAATATAGATATTTTGCAAGTATACTTGGGGAATAAACAGGCAGACCAAGCCTTCCTCATTACCAAATCCATGACCTGAGTTGTGGTTCTTAAATTTCAGGGAGCATCAGTTTCCCCTGGAAGTCTTGTTGAAATACAGCCTGCTAGGCCCTACATTCAGAATTTTGATGCATTAGGTCTAGGGTGGGGCTTGAATATTTGCATTTCTAACAAGTTCCCAAGTGATACTGATGCTGCCAGATCAGGGACCAAAATTTGAGAACTATTGACTTGATGGAACTTTTCGTCTTGTTAGAGAGACACATAAGTAAAGAAGATATTGAAACTAACACAACATTGTAAATCAACTATACTCCAATAAAATTTTAAAAAAATATTGATATAAGGTCTACTTAAGCAAATGGACAAAGTAAAGGAGAAGAGAAAGTAGGTACCAAGGAGTAACACAGCTAATGGGGAAAACAAAGGTCAAAGAGGATGAGGAAGCCAGAAAACTGGAGCTGCTCACAAAGATTTTGAAAAAGGAAATGAGGCCGGACCTGAGCCTGAGATGGAAGCCAGGTGGGGAAGGCAGGGCAAGAAGTGGGGTAGATTTGAACAAGATCAGGAAGCAGAAATGTTTACAGTGAGTCTAGTAAATGGTGCCCACAGAATGCACCATCCAAACAGCCCAGTCAACGTTTGCTGAATAAATGAACAATGAAGATATTTGATTGGTGGAAGCACTGACTTCTTCCAAGGAACAGTGAGAATAAGAGAAATGTGACCAAGGAAGGACTGAATAGTGATAAGTTTTGAATGTGAAATCAACAGGTTTGATTTCAGGTTTATAAACAATGAGAATTCATTGAAGTTTTGGGTTGCATACTGACTTGAGTGAAGAGTATTTTTGGACATCTTTGTATAATGATATTATATATATATATTTAATATTATTGATTTCCTGTGAGTTACCGCCCATAAAATCAACACAAAGGAAGAGAGATTTCAAAGAAGGCATTAAAAGGAATTGGTCGTAGAATGGTAGGTAGGGAGGAGAAGAGAAAGTCAATAGAAGTCCGTATTTTCAAGCCTGGGTGAAAAGGCTTTGTCTGGCCTGTCAGGGAGATGCGCATCGGTCAAGCAGAACCACCCTTCTGGATGGGCTGGCTTCAGCCAGAGTCCAGAAGCCAGAGTGTTTCCACAGCCTTCTCAGGGCCTGGAACTTAGCAGCCCAATTCTATGGCAACCCTGGCAGGCCCCAGCTAGCAGCAGTGGAAATGGCAACAGCGAAGTCCTCTGTCACCACACCCTGGGGGCAAGTCCTGCCAAGAGGTGGAAGGGTCAGGCAACCAGCTCCACTAGACTTTGAGTGCAGTTGGAGGTGAACCAGGAGAATATATTTCTCTAACAACCAAGACCAGCAGGAATGTCAAGGCAGCTGAGGAAAGTTCAGAGGTAAGAATCCAGAGGGGCCTTTTGGTAAGGAGAGAAGACTGGAGGACATTCACAGGAGATGAGAACGAATAGTTCCTTCAAGTTTAGAAAAGAGGTAGAAGAGAGAGGAGCATGAGGGCTAGAGAAAGTTTTTTGAGAACAGTATGATTTGGCAAACTGGTGGCTCTGGGGAAAAGCAAAGGGGTTTAGCCATCAGAACAAGAGGATGGTGATTATGCATAGTAACTAAGAGGAAATTGGAAGAAAATGGCTCCTTAGGAGGCATACAAGTGAAACAAAGAAAAAAATGGGTATTCCATATACCTTTGATTTGAAGGTGATTTAGTCCATCTAAATGTGTGACAGATCACCAGGCACATCTCCTGTGTGCTACTGAATCAGAATCAGCACAATCTGTTTAAATAGATATATATTACATAATAGGTCTGTTGTATAAACAGCTTCCCAGTGTTCCCAATGTTTGGCCAGTTTGGAGAACTGATAAAGAGGACCCTGAGCAGTACGCTGATTCAGGGAGCTGTGTGGTCTTTCCGCTGCCACAGCGGAGAAGCACTGGAGGAAAGCAGGAAAGTAGAAGGTCCAAGTAGGACCCTGTGGTCATGAGTTGCACGATACAAGTGGAAAGCAGGATTTTGAAAAATCTATCAAGTTCAAATATGGGGGATCTGGAAAGTAGCAAAACGCTGTATCATTAACTTTGAGGTAATTCAGCAGTAGGATCTGGAGGAGAAAATCGGACAACACAGAACTTGCACTTTGAATTTGCACTTTGAAAATGGCCTGAGAATAAAGAGGACCAGTTTGCTAATTATACCAACATACCTGTGGAAAGTGCTAGAGTGCCTACTATATGCTAAGCACAATGCAAGTAGTTTTACAGTCTATTTTTTTTGGCCGTGCCACGCAGCGTACGAGATCTTAATTCTCCAACCAGGGAATGAACCCGTGTCCCCTGCATTGGGAGCTCAGAGTCTTAACCACTGGACTGCCAGGGAAGTTCTACAGTCATATTTTTATTTAATCATAATGAAGACACCATTAGTCAGGCGTTACCTCTATTGTTCTAGGGGAAAGTAATGCTCTGAAAAGTTAAACATCTTGTCCAGGTTTCTAATCCAATCCTGTGCCAATCCTGTGTTCCTTCTGTGACACTGTCCTGCCAACACAGAATATTCTTGTGTTCCTATCTATGTTCCTTAAAGCCAGGCTAGTGGAGATGGCCTGTCTGACAAGAACCTTAACTCCACTTCTACAGCCTTGTGGCTGAAGGAACACCAAGGTGACTGTAAGAAAGGAAGGATACTGTCCATCACACTTTCTTCCATGACAAAAGGATGCAGTGCTTATCCCACTGAAATAAAAGTAGGAATTAGGGGCTTCCCTGGTGGCGCAGTGGTTGAGAGTCCACCTGCCGATGCAGGGGACACGGGTTCATGCCCCGGTCCAGGAGGATCCCACATGCCGCAGAGCGGCTGGGCCCGTGAGCCATGGCCGCTGAGCCTGCGCGTCCGGAGCCTGTGCTCTGCAACGGGAGAGGCCACAGCAGTGAGAGGCCCGCGTACCGCCAAAAAAAAAAAAGTAGGAATTAAACAAATGCATGGGTTACAGTTTTGTTTTTCTTCTACCATAGGAAACACGGGAAAAACAAAAGCGGACTTTGAACTCTCACCATGTTCTGTAAAGACATATTACTTTAAAGTCAGAATGAGTCAGCCAAAGAGAGGTCATTCTTAGCTTTCCTGAAGCTCTGTTTTCTCAAGCATACTCCCAAATATTAGATCCTGAAAAAAAGGGTTTATGATGTCCAAAGTAAACCAGCCAGAGGCAAGAGTAGCACTCAAATGTCTTTTTAATCATTGCTACTTTTCCTCCTACTTCTCAGCATGTAAACCTAACTGCCCTTCCACCAGGTGATTGTGACAAGCAATTCAACAACTTCAATAAATGTAAGGACGTCAATATCACTAATGGATTAAAATCTCTAATCATGGCCCAAAGGAGCACAGTATCACAATGAAATTCTGAAAATAATACTAGTTTAATATTTTAAAGTTTATTTTTAGAATATACATATACATATGTGTATAAATTTATGTGTGCACACAAACTTTTTTTTTCCAGTTCTAATATAGAACTGGTGGTCTAAAAAAGTGCTACAAAATGAGGTTAGCTTCCAAACCTTAGAGGCAGTGGCAGCTGTTGGGAGGAACAGAAAGAGTCTCTGTCAGGTTGGGGTGTGACCATGGGTCTCTGTAATCTTTTAGGACCAGAACAAAGGTGTGCGGAGGGCCAGGCGGCCTTGGACATGTTGGCAGTCGAAGTTCAGCCTGCCCTGTTTTCATCCTTCTTGGACAGGACCATAGTGCCAGGTGTGATTCTTTGGTTCTCTGCCCAGGTTTGTAAGTCATGCCAGTCACAGTCACAGCCAGAAAGAACATCTTGATTGTGAGCATATTGTACTGAGTCAGAGGAAGCCCCAACCAGGCACAGAGTTTTGGAAGATGGAGAGTTTCAGGCACTATTTTAGGGATAACGCAGACTATCCTTAAGATCCAAAGGAAAAAGTCTGCCTTGTTGTTAACCAAGGCGTAGAATGAAATTGGAATTGATGCACTTCAATTGCAAGTGTTTTTTTCGTAATGATAAATCCCAACAATATTCTTTCCCTTCAGTTTTCTCACGGGTAGCCTTTAACACGGGAAACTGGATTGTTTAATTGATCTCATGACTTTTTGAAATATTATCATTTCCTTAAAGGAAAAAATAAAAGGAAACCGAAGTTCTTCAGACCATCCCATCACTAGCAATGTTGATGTTGAAAGAAATTGAGCCTTCCTAAAATGGGTACTTGTTCATTCAAAAACATTTTTCCTCTTTTAAGTGTTTTTGGCAATTAAAAAGAAAAAAAAGCAATAACCCATATTAAAATGATTAAGTTGGAGGATGTTTGCTGTTATAGAGACAATGCTTCAGAACTGAATAAATGTAAAAGTGAAACTTTTACTCATTATGAAAGAGTATTATGATGTTTTCATTTGGAAATATATTCTGGAAATGAACTTTTCAAAATATATTCTTTAAGTCCTCAAGAATGTATGACTATGGAAAAAAATAATTACCTTTTCAACTTGAGAGAAGGAAAACTGTTGGAACAGTTTAGGCAGTGCCTATCCAATAATAAAAAAAAGGTTTCTTAGACCACAGTTCATTCTCTAAATCTTCAAAAGCCTATCATTTATCATTAATTTTGAAATAAAACAGGAAATACCTGTACTAAGAGAACCTTTGAAAACAAGCAGAATAATTGGCAAGGAATATTTTGGGAGGCACTGACAATAATGTAATGCCTGGATTAGTCTTTCAAAAAAACATGAAATTGTAGCTGGGAGGCATATGTAGCTAAAGATGCAGCATTCCAGTGCTGAGCACTATAACTCAGTTTTCTTGATATTCTACATATTATTTAACAAAAAGCACATGGAAGATCTTCCCAGAACCCAACTGCAGAATTCCTCTGTGAATCAAACTTTGACTGTGGTAGCAGAGTTCTTAGATATAAATGGCATAAAGATATTAAAGTCTTGTTGTGACAGGTAGTTTTTGACAATGAGGAAAAATACTTTTAAAGAATGTTACATACTTATATATGTGCGTGTTCATATGTATGTATAGAGTGGCTGGTATGTCTAGCCTGCCTCATTCAAAAAAGGATGGCTGAGATGGCTGAACTTATTTATCTTTTAATCTGGATCCATCCTCCAATTGCTAATATCAATCTTTGGGATATAAGAGTTTGTAGGATTATCATTCTGATATTCATCTAATATGTCTGCACTTACTTTTCCCCAAATAGACCTTGGATTTTCCTACCTCTGTGTCTTTGTTCAGGTTGGGCTCTTAGAATCGTCCCTTTGGACTCCACTCTAAGTTCATTAAAATGGTACATCCTCTCCTGATATCTGCAGCTAGACAAAATCTCCTTCATTAATTTTTTGTCTCTTTCTTATGACCTTGATTTACCTTGAATTAAGCTTATTAACTACTACATTTCTCTCCTTTGCCCCCTTCCCATACTCCCATAAACACTAGGTAGTAAATGTTTTAAAGGAAGGCTTCCCTGGTGGCGCAGTGGTTTAGAGTCCGCCTGCCAACGCAGGGAAAACGGGTTCGTGCCCCGGTCTGGGAAGATCCCACATGCCGCGGAGCGGCTGGGCCCGTGAGCCATGGCCGCTGGGCCTGTGCATCCGGAGCCTGTGCTCCGCAACGGGAGAGGCCACAACAGTTAGAGGCCCACATACCACAAAAAAAGAAAAAATGTTTTAAAGGAAAATATTTTTTCATCAAAAAATGTTTGATGAGTTAAGAGTAAATTTTCCTGAATTGAATTCCTGAACTGAAGCTCATTAGAATGAGAAAATTCACTTTTTTTTTTTTTTTTTTTTTATAATTTTGCATCTGCAGGCGGACTCTCAACCACTGTGCCACCAGGGAAGCCCAGAAAATTCACTTTTGATGGTTCTTTGGATCTTATTCGTAAATCATTTTTTTAAAGTGTTTAATGTGAAGTATTCAAGTTTTCTCTTTTTGTCTTCCCTATTAATTACTACATCTCCTTCCTCCATTCCTTCCTTCCTTCCTTGCATCTTTCTTCCAATACTAATTGAATGCCAGTTATCTGGCAGGAACAAGGCACAAAGAGAAATAAGAAAAGCTGGATCAAAATTTCAATGTAATAGTTCTGACAAAGCTATAAATCATATTCTAAATTAAGACAAGGATGTACCAATGTACTTATCTTAACAAAAAAGATATTTAAAAACATTACCCCCAAAATGATAAGTAGTCAAAATTTAAATTAATTCCAAGTATTTTCTTAAACCAGTTTCTTTTCATGCCTACTATTTTTCCAACAGATAAAAAATTATTCATAATATGACAAGAGCTTAATCCTAAACTATAAATTTTAGAAATGAAATTGGGAGAGAGGTAGTTTTGTATTACCCTCACCCCAACCCCACTTTCCCAGTGGCTAGCATTGAAAAGGCAAATTGCTTAACCATTATAAACTGCCTCAAAGGTCAAAAGGGAGTTATTCTGTCATCTGTTCACAAATATTTATCGAACACCTACCGCATGCCAGGCAATGTTCTAGTTGCTAAATTTAATAAAAGAAAGGGAAAAAAATCATTTCAACCCAAATGAAAATTAATTCTACCTTTGAAGGATGCTGGCTTAATTCATGTCAGTGTGGAACCAGATAAAACCCATGTCAGGGTTACCAGATAAAACACAGGACGCCTGGTTAAATTTGAATTTCAGATAAAAAACAAATAAAAGTTTAGTGTAAGTATGTTGCATGCAATATCTGGAATGTACTTATATTAAAAAATTATCTGTTTTTTAACTAAAATTCAGATTTAACCAGACGTTCTGTATTTTCACTTGCTAAATCTGGCAACCTTAGTGAGAAAGGACTGGCTACATTGCTTCTTCCCTTTTGAAGACGCCGGTTGGGGCTGGAAGACTGAGACACAGGACAGACAGCCCGGTGTTAGCAGGTTGGTTCGTGGAGGTGGAGGCTTTGAGTGCGTGCAACTATGTAGTGAGGGCAGAGAACTGAGGAGGAGCTCACTACTTTGCATAATAAAATTATAAATTACTAGGGGGCTGAAACTGAGTACGAAAAAGGAAAAGAAGTGGGGTATGGTAGTAGGAGACCTGAGCTCATAACAGAAAAGTTCAGTTTTAGTTGTTCACACCTCTGTGGTAACTATTCTTCATCTTTCAAATCTACAGCGAAGTCTGCCGCAAATACACATGGATGCATATGTAAACAGAGGAATCAGGAATGTTTTATACGGTAATGCTCACTTCAGTCTTCAGGGCTTTAACTAGTTCCTTGCAGTTCCAGCCATACTGCTTTACTACAGACATAAACGAGGTAAGCTAGACAAATGATTTTCAGTTTTGTTCTACTTTGCTCCCTGGCCCAGCTATAGCTATAGAATTCTTGGTCTTCTGGAGTTGGCTAGGATAGCTCTTTATCCAAATGGTAGGGAGTCTGTGTTGGTTTTTGCCCAGGGTCCTAGGGCCATCCCAAATATTTGCAATAAGTACCCAGAAGAAGGCTACCCTTTCCTTCCTAGAAGCCAGTAAAGTTCTGCCAAACTTCATGCCTGTGGCTCTTACTCCAGAGGCATGTAGAAATTGTTTTCTACTGATTGTTCCCAAGGGCTGAATCCAGTGCCTGATGTTTCCATGGCATTATTAGATGACAGATACCTAAATACCATCACAAAAAGATCAGCCATACCTCACAAAAACAGACATATAGATCAGTGGAACAAAATAGCAAGCCCAGAAATAAACCCGCACACCTATGGTCAATTAATCTTTGACAAAGGAGGCAAAAATATGCAATGGAGAAAAGACAGTCTCTCTTCATCAAGTGGTGTTGGGAAAGCTGGACAGCTACATGTAAGTCAATGAAGTTAGAATACTCACTCACGCCATATACAAAAATAAACACAAAATGGTTTAAAGACCTAATTATAAGACATAACACCATAAAACTCCTATAAGAGAACATATGCAAACTATTCTCTGACATAAATTATAGCAATATTTTCTTAGATCAGTCTCCCAATGCAAAAGACATAAGAGCAAAAATAAACAAAACAAATGAGACCTAAGCAAACTTAAAAGTTTTGCACAACAAGGGAAACCTCCAACAAAATGAAAAGACAACCTACAGACTGGGACAAAATATTTGTAAAGGATGCAACAAACAAGGGGTTAATTTCCAAAATATACAAACAGCTCATACAACTCAATATCAAAAAAATCCCAAACAACCCAATCAAAAAATGGACAGAAAACCTAAATACACATTTCTCCAAAGAAGACATACAGATGGCCACCAGGCTCATGAAAAAATGCTGCACATTGCTAATTATTAGAGAAATGCAAATCAAAACCAGAATGAGCACAGGGACTATACTCAATATTTTGTAATAACCTACAAGGGAAAAGAATCTGAAAAAATACACATATATATGTAGAACTGAATTACTTTGCTGTACACCTGAAACTAACACAACATTGTAAACAAGCTATACTTCAATTAAAAAAAAAAACAAATTGAGGTAACACCTCACACCGGTCAGTATGGCTATCATCAAGATGTCTAAAAATAACAAATGTTACCGAGGATGTGGAGAAAAGGGAACCCTCCAACACTGTTGGTGGGAATTTAAATTGGTGCAGCCACTATGGGGAACAGTATGGAGGCTCCTTAAAAAACCAAAAATAGAGGTACAATATGATCCAGCAATCCCAGTCCTGGGTATATTATCTGGAAAAGACGAAAACTAATTCGAAAAGATACATGCAACCCAATGTTCATAGCAGCACTATTTACAATAGCCAAGACATGGAAACAACCCAAGTGCCCGTTGACAGACGAATGGCTTAAGAAGATGTGATATAAAAAAGAATGAAATATTGCAATTTGCAGCAACATGGATGGACCTAGAGAATATCATACTAAGTGAAGGAAGTCAGACAGAGATAGACAAATATTATATGATATCACTTATATGTGGAATCTAAAAAATGATACAAGTGAATCTATATACAAAAGAGACTCACAGACACAGAAAACAAACTTACAGTTATCAAAGGGGAAAGGGCAGGGAGGTATAAATTAGGAGTATGGGATTAATAGATACAAACTATTATATTATACATAAAATAGACAAGCAACAAGGATTTACTATCTAGCACAGGGAACTATATTCAATATCTTATAATAGCTTATAATGGAAAATAATCTGAAAATATATACATAACTGAATCACTTTGCTGTACACTTGAAACTAACACTATACTAAATCAACTATATTTCAAATTAAAAAAATTAAACCGGGCTTCCCTGGTGGCGCAGTGGTTGAGAGTCCGCCGGCTGATGAAGGGGACACGTGTTCGTGCCCCGGCCTGGGAAGATCCCACAATGCCGCGGAGCGGCTGGACCCATGAGCCATGACCACTGAGCCTGCGTGACCAGAGCCTGTGCTCCGCAACGGGAGAGGCCGCAACAGTGAGAGGCCTGCGTACCGAAAAAAGAAAAAAAAAAAAAATTAAACCAACAAAAAGATCAGCCACACCTGCCTGGGCTTTTTTGATCAGGGGTCTCAGTTACTTGGAGTTTCTCCATTCCCTCTGGATCTCTGGGATTCTGTATCTCAGCTGGCTGTCAGCTTGGATGTCCTGCCAGCCCAGACTTCTGCTCTTTTGTGGCTGGACTCATCTGGAGAGCCTTGGGTACAAGCTTCGTCCACACTACGAAGGCTAATTCTCCTCCAGCTGTAATTCTGAAGCTTTGCCTTTACTCTGTTCCTTTCAGTTTGGAACCCTCCCCTAAGATCTGCAATCTAAAATATATTGGATTAATCATGTTGTAATTTTTCAGCTTCTCTCTTTGACAACTCTTTTGCTCCTTCTCTTGAGGCTCATGGCTCCCTCCCTCAGCCTTGTCACCATTTCGTCTTGTCCTCTGACTTCCCTCTTGGAACCTGAACACAGACAATCTGACACTCCCCTAATTCCATATTTCATTTTATGTCTTGGGGTTAAGAAAGGATATGCTTTAGACCAAGTGTCAGAATTGCTCGCGTGCACCCCCACCAGAGAGTGGGTAGAAGAAAAAGATCACACATGATGATGCTCGCTGCTGTGGCAGACAAACTCACAAACCTCAGCGGCTACATACAACAAAAACGTATGTCTTGCTCACATAACAGAAAAGGTTGACAGAGGGCTTTTCCTCTACATGGTAACTCTGAGACCAGAGTTGTTCTATTTTGTGACTCTACCATCTCTTAGGGCTTCAGATTCACACACATTCAGTCCACACATTGGGAAAAAGAAGGTGGAGAACATGACACACACTCCTTTAAAGTTCCTGGTGGAACCACATTTTCATCCGGAAGCAAGGGCCTAAGAAATGTCTGTGGCCCCTGACCTGGCAGCCACTATTCAGTGACAATTCTACAACATGGAAATGGACATTGAACTGTCTCTGCCACCGATGGTAATCTTCGGGTGTCTCAATCAAATACACAGTTTCCACCCTAAGAAAAAATTAATACGTAAAGATATTAAGATATCATTCTTCAAATAGACCAAATAAATTGTGAATAAAAGGCTTATGGAAAAAAGGAATGGAAAAAAGTGATTTGAGGATTCTCTGAGTATTTTATCTATCTATAGGGTCCCTTCTATATACATAACAGTATACATAACAGTACATAACTGATTTCTCAATCCCCTGTAGCTAAACATAGATAATTGAGATACGACACCATGTAAATGGTTTCTTAACCACCTATATAGCTAAGCACACCTAGTTGAAATAAAGTAAACCCAAGGGATATCTGAGAGCCTTCTCATTTCTGTTACTGTAGATAAGGTAAAAGCAGAGGCATATAGTTCTAAGAATATTCGCTAAGCAGGTTTATTCATTCCACATACATTGAGTGTCTACTATGTGTCAGTCATTATCCTGGCACTAGAAACATTAGAACCATAAGCAGGGGCCCTGCTCTCACTAAGAGATAATGGAGTAAAAAGCACATGTCGAAGTGATTCCGTTTTTGAAGTTAGACGATGCTGAGTTTATCCTTTGAGAGAAGAGGTCTGGATGTCAGAATCTGCTATGGTCTATTTGAAGAAAAAAGCCTTAACAGATGTTGTATAGATTAACTGTATTGTTTGGGGGTAGAATCTATGTCTTTGATTATCAGGGTTGGTCATATTATTAAAGGGTAGAGAGCTGCCCACATGATACACTTTGAGAAGTATGCAGAGTCCTTGATGGCAAATCATTTCCTATGAGTAGCTTGACTTGGAAGGCCACAACTTATTGAGAAATTAACATATGGGGTTAGTTTTGGGCATTATCACTCTGGGCAGTAGTGATCGAACTTGTGAGAGAAAGAAGAGCTAAGGAAATGGATCAGAGAATCAAAACATTGAAATAGGTAAGAGGGGAGGCTGTCCTGGGCTAGCCCTGTAAATAGGAGTGAACCTAGTGTAGTCCTGAGGCAGGAGTGAGAAAAAAATGACTCCTTCTAAGAGTCACTGTTAATATAAGTCTTTGCTACTCAAGAGAATGCATTCAATCCCCAGGCACGTTAAGGAAAAAAGTAAACCTTAAATACCTTAAGAATGAATTGTGAATCTTTCTTCAGGATTTTGAAGTGGAGTAATTGATTTGAACAGGGCTTTTTTATACCATTAGGGATGGAAAATTGGCATGAGGGTCCATTGAGGACAGCGATGTGCAGGCTTTTCATCAGATTGCCAAGTACATAATGCATTTTTTCAGAATCTAAAACCCCACCACAACTTTTGGTTTTCCCTGGTTGACCTGAGCTCTTATCAGGAGCCTTGTCATGAAGATCCACTAGCTGGAAATAATATCTCCATCCTCCCATTTCCTCTTATTGACCTCTTTTATTGCATTTACTGTATTTTATGGTGGATTGATATTTGTGAACTCCTTATTTCTCTTACCGGATGGGAAGCTGTTGGCAGTAAAATGTGGTGGTTAAAGACATATTCTGGAGTCAGACCTACCTGGAGGAGCCTTACCCAGGCCACTTAATAACTATGTGACCTCAAAGTAATAGTCAATCTCTCTAAGCCTCAACTTCTTTCTCTGAAAATGGACATTGTAAGTCTGTGAAATATCAATAGCATGGTACTTGGAATAGGCACTCAATGAGTGTTAGCTGGTTTTATAGGCCCTTTTCCTTTGTTACTTTATTTAATAACTTCAACCTCAGGAAGCCAGTGTTCTTAAAGCCATTTTCCTAAGGAGACCTCTGTGTTGCAGAGGTTATATAAACTTTCTCAACGTTACATAGCTGGTTGGTAGGAGAATCTGAACTTGAACCCAAATTGTGTCTGGGCGACCTCTCTTTCCAAAACAGCAGGGTCCTCTATTTACTCACATCAATAGCTGACTTATACTGTGAGGTTTTAATGACAACTTTTGTGTGTCTTGTTTTTTCCCAGTGAAAGAAATAGGCTCTAGTATGGATGGATCTTGGCTCAAGTATTCCTCTGTTCATCACAGAAATTGTTTAGTAGGCATTCAAAGCTTTACAACTTGAAAATTGAGAACATATACTATCTTTAATTCTGAGCAATGATTTGTTAATATAAGCAAATATTTAAATTGTTCTCATTCAACAATGTTTCACTGATGCCATGGTGCTAGAGTTCATATATATTGTAAAACTATAAGAAGGAAATAATTAATTACATTTTCTGAAAAAATATATAATAGTCTCTAAATTTTATTTCTCTGTAGCTTAAGAATCAAAAGCCAGAGAAAAGGGACTTCCCTGGTGGTCCAGTGATTAAGACTCTGCATTCCCAGTGCAGGGGGCCTGGGTGTGATCCCTGGTCAGGGAGCTAGATCCTGCATGCCGCAACTCAGAGCCCTCACACTGCAACGAAGATCCCACACGCCACAACTAAAGACCCAACAGAGCCACATAAATAAATAAATATTTAAATGTTAAAAAAAAAAAAAGCCGGAGAATATCTAATTTAATTTTGTGGCTATTTCCCCCAAAAGGGTTCAGATGATGATGATGACACGAAATCATGCTAAAATCTCTTCAGTTTAGTTATTCCTCCCCTAAAAACGAAGGGCAGACAATGGAGATTTTTAAAAATTTAAACAGGGGCTTCCCTGGTGGCGCAGTGGTTGAGAGTCCGCCTGCCGATGCAGGGGACGCGGGTTCGTGCCCCGGTCCGGGAAGATCCCACATGCCACGGAGCGGCTGGGCCCGTGAGCCATGGCCGCTGAGCCTGCGTGTCCGGAGCCTGTGCCCCGCAACGGCAGAGGCCGCAACAGTGAGAGGCCCACGTACCGCGCAAAAAAAAAAAAAAAAAAAAAAAAAAAAAAAAAATTTAAACAGTATTCTAACGCAAAGCGAATTTTACTTCTTAAATAGCCATTTTTGCAAGAAAATATATAGCTCATTTTTATCACTTATCTTGATTTCTCTGCAAATTCTATCACAATCATAAAATGGTAATTTACTGCTTTTTTAAAGAACATATTTTACCAAGAAAGAATTAAAATAAAATAACAATTACTTTTAATTGTTTCTGCTCAGACACTGATCATAAGTCCCCAATTAATTTACACCATTACAGAAAATATTTTAGCTCTGAAATATTGAAATATTCTTTATTCCACGTAATACTTGGAAAATTTCTCAGTTGATCCCACCTGCTCATTTCAGTGGAATATTTCTTTGGTCAGTCAATAATTCATCCAACACTTATTGAGTGCCAAATACATGCTAGGCCCTGTGTTCAGACTGAGGGACACAGGCTGAAAAGATTATATTCCCTACAGTCAACAATCTCTCAGCAGACATTTAATGAATAATTTTATTTTCTTGTTATAGTCAAATAAGCAGATACGAATACCTCTAAGCATCATTGAGTTACCTCTGTTTCAAATATTAGTCCCTCTTGATGTAAGACTCGACTATTTAATGCACTCAATGCACTGTTAAAGATTTTTAACCCTGAGTCTGACATTTTATTAGTTTCGTCTTAAGCTACATTTGCTGATCCCAGTGAAGGCTTTTCATCATTCATTCATCTGATAAATATTTGAGTGTCCATGTGTATAAAGTTAGTTTCTCAGCAGGCTAAAATGAGTGGTATGACCAGTAAGTGGGTGCAAAAAATTAATGGAAAAGGTAGGGGCTTGAGCTGGGACTTTGGGTAAATAGAAAGGAAAATATATTTTCCAGTTACTGGTACTTGCATCAGAGTTAATGAAGATGATACCCATTTAACTGGATGAGTATTTCCTCTTCTAAAGGGACTTGAGAGCCACCATGCCAGGGATGTATTATTGAATAGGACTTTCATCCAGAACCCTTTTCTTCCTCCTTACCCTGAAACTGCATTTAAATGACCATGGGAACCCTGCAGCCACTTCCTCAAAGCTTCTGGCCAGCTTTAATCCATTAGGTCCTAGCTTCCTGTCTGGTCCTTCTCCAGAGTCAGAAATATGCACCAAAATATTAACAGAGGCTGGAGTGAAGTGTACATGAAAATAACTTACATTCAATATTATATAATTCTATAATATTTTTACTTTTATAGCCCAGAGTATATTTGCATTTTTTAAAAGAAGTTTAAAAAATTGTAAAACCACATTCTCCAGAGTCAAAGGCAGCTCCCAGATCCCAAAAGCGCCTCCAAGTCTTAACACTCAAAAATGTAAGAAATGTAAAAGGACCTAGAGAGAGGGAGAGTTTTTATAATTCAGAATTTCTCCACTCACCCAGTCCCAGCTTTTCCTTGCTAAGGTGACTCTTTCCACATTTATTCAGCAAGTCTGTCCAGCCACTCTCGCTATGGAGATAATATAAAGGAGATAAAGGAGAGGCTCTGTGTGACTATAAGGTCTTTAACTGAGGAGGGGGGCGGGGGGAAAAAAAGGTTGTAAGGTAAATTAAAGGAAGTAGTTAACACTGGTCTGTGGAAATCTAGCCCTGGGAGGTTCAGTTATTGGCCAGTGTCATAGTTGTACATACAAGCACCAGAACCAGAAGTTAGGTTTTTTTCCTGCAAGTCCGAGTTCTTCACACAGCTGCCTTGGAGTGTTTTTGTGGTTCAAGTCTTCCCAGTCTAAGACCTTAAAGCCAGTTGTGAATGGTGATTGATTAGAGGTTTTCTGAGGACAAACTGTACCAAACATATGAGCACTTTTGTGAGTCCGTAGAGAGCTTGCACCCTTCAGGTGATCTGTTTACGAATAATGAATTGTTTCTTGTTAACGTTCTCTGCTCTCCATACATAAGTCGCACCATACCTAGAAGTTGAGTTTTTTCTAGGATGGGTGTGCTAGCTGAAGCCAAACCCCTGAGATGGAGGAAGTCCACCACCTGGGATAGCTGATCCTCCACCTTCTCTACCTCCAGCTGTGCTCTGTGGGGATCCTTTGACTGGGAGCATCTTGCAGTATGTGATCTGAATGCAGGTCCCTCCATTTTAGTCTCTGCTCCATTATCGACTCCCTGGATCACATAGTCCTCTTCAAAATCTTGTGTGTGGTTTCCCTGAGTTTCTGAGGATAAAACAGAGCAGCAACACACCTTAAAGCTTCTTGGAATAAATATATGTATAGATACTTTGCAGTTCAGATTGATGTGTTTTTAGCACTTCATCCTAGCATAGCCTCTGTTGGTCAAGAACATTAGTGTTCCATTACTGGAATAAAATTTGGTGGCATGCCAAGTGTCTTCTGATTTGACATCAAAGTGGGAAGGATAGCCAACTTGAAAGAGTAAACTAGCATCTGTGAAGTTCCCTATCACTGAGATAGCTGATTTCATATTGACATTTTCCAGTTGCCTCATTTGCTTTTGCTTTTCTTCCAAAGAAGCATATTTATTGTTATTTTGGATCCGGTTTTGTGATGTTGGTATTGAGACAGTTACGTAAACAAGTTGCGAGGGATTATTAGTTTATCAGTAGAAGGATGTCTGGTCCATTGCCAAGATGCATTGATCTGTTTATTATGACTCTACCCAGTACAATTTTAGTGGCAATTTAAAAAAGACCCTAAGTGGTCTTAGGGTTTCACTTATAGAAGTCCACCGGTTCATTTATTAACCCACATTTGAGGGCTAACTCACTGTATAATCTTACCAGCATTATTATGACAGTTGTTATCATCCACCACAGCCAGGGAGCAATATCCCAATTATACGTTCTATTGTTTCACTTGTGATATGAGAGCAATACAAATTGTTGATGATAATTATGTTGATTTTCAGCAGTTTGCAAATTAGTACATTAGTACATTTAGAAATATAAATATACCCAAAGGTTAATATGTGTGTTGGGGCTAGTTAACAAGTATTTATTGAGTGCCTATGGTGTGTGTGGTGGACTCGAAGAGGCACAGCGTAGGGATACCAGCAGCGGAGTAAAACAAACAAGGAACCTGACCGGCCCAGGGTACAGCTTGTGCTGCATAAAAATGAACGTACCTTACTGACGTAGTCTTTTCTGGTAACAAACAGCCCTGAAACTTAATGGCATAAAGCAGCAATTCATGATTGCCCACAGTTCCGTGGGCTGCCCGGGCTGTTCATCAGCTGGTTTTCCCTGGGCTCAGCTGTCCTGGGAGTCAGCTGGCTGCCACATGATGGCAGTTGCTGCTGGCTCTGGGCTGGGCCCATCCAGCTGAAATCCTCTTGCACATCCATTTCTACCTTACTGGCAATTAGTGCCATCAATTTCTCGTGTGTTCTTCTAGAGGTGTGTTATTCATATACCTGCAACTACATAGAGATATTTCTCTTTCTCCTCCTATTTCTTTTTGCTGTACACAGGCCTCTCGCTGTTATGGTCTCTCCCACTGTGGAGCACAGGCTCCGGACGCTCGGGCTTAGTGGCCAGGGCTCATGGGCCTAACCGCTCCGCGGCATGTGGGATCTTCCAGGACCGGGGCACGAACCCACATCCCCTGCATCAGCAGGCGGACTCTCAACCACTGCGCCACCAGGAAAGCCCTCTCCTCCTTTTTTATACAGAAGGTAGCATACTGTAGATCTCCTTCACCTTGCTTTGCCCCCTAATTTTATCTTATTCTATTTCAGTATTTAAAAGATGGTCTTTCTTTTTTAGAGCTACATAATACTCCATGGTATAACTGTACCACACTTATTTAACCAGTACCCTATTGAATGAGACAACTTAGGTGGTTTCCTATCTTTTGCCATAATAAACGAAGCTACAAGGTGACATTACCATGTCACTTTCTTTGAGTAGAGGTATAACTAGAATTTCCTCAAAGTTCAAAGGATATACGTATTTGTAACTTTGTTAAATGTCAAAGTGCCTTCTGTAGCAGCTGAACCAATTTACACTTCTATCAGAAGTGACTGTACATGGCTGTTCCCCACAACTTTGGCAGGTGTTATCAAATAGCTGTTACTGACTTTAGTAATTATTATTACAACTTGTTTTTCTACTATGCCTTAAAGTCAACAAAATACTTTTACACACTCTGAGTTCATACAACAGTGGGTTAGGTTTCATTATTCTAATCTCCTGGTGATGATCTGAAAGACCAAATGTCCTGTATAACTCGCCTAGATTCGTGCAGCAAATAGGGGTCAAAATCAGGTCTGAAACTGGGAGATTGGGACTGATGTATACACACTACTATTTATAAAATAGATAAGTAATAAGGACCTACTGTATAGCACAGGGAACTCTACTCAATGCTCTGTAATGACCTATATGGGAATTGAATCTAAAAAAGAGTGGATATATGTATATGTATAATTGATTCACTTTGCTGTGTACAGCAGAAACTAACAGAACGCTGTAAATCAACTATACTCCAATAAAAATTAAAAAAAAAAAACCAGGGGCTTCCCTGGTGGTGCAGTGGTTAGGAATCCGCCTGCCAATGCAGGAGACACAGATTTGAGCCCTGGTCTGGGAAGATCCCACATGCTGCGGAGCAACTATGCCCATGCACCACAGCTACTGAGCCTGCGATCTAGAGCCCACGAGCCACAACTACTGAGCCTGTGAGCCATAACTACTGAAGCCTGCACGCCTAGAGCCCATGCTCCACAACAAGGGAAGCCACTGCAATGAGAAGCCCGTGCATCACAACGAAGAGTAGCCCCTGCTCACTGCAAGTAGAGAAAGCCCGCGCACAGCAACAAAGACCCAACGCAGCCAAAAATAAAATATATAAAATAAATAAATTTATATAAAAAAATCAGTTCTGGAACCCAAGTCTTCTAGTTCCAAATCAGAACTTTCAGTAGCCAAATGAAGCAATTATAAAATTTGCTAGAAAGTAACCTGCCCCGTCAACAAACCCCCTGCCATTATCCTCTTCTCCCGGCTCCTGGCAAGCACCAATCTACTTTCTGTCTCTATGGATTTGTCTATTCTGGATATATCATACGACTGGAAACATACAATACGTAGTCTTTTGTGTCTGGTTTCTTTCACTTAGCGTGTTTTTAAGATTTGTCCATTTTGTAGCATGTATTAGTTTACATTCCTTTTTATGACTGAATAATACTCCATTGTGCGATATTCCATATTTATCTGTTCATCAGTTGATGGACATTTGGGTTGTTTCCACATTCTGGCTATTATGAATAGTGTTGCTATAAACACTCCTGTAGAAGTTTTTGTGTGGGCATATATTTTCAATTCTCTTGGGTATAATATACCTAGGAATGGCCTCTATGTTTAACTTTTTTTCCAAAATAACTGTACCATTTTGCATTTTCACCTATAGTGTATGAGGGTTCCAAGTTCTCCATGTCCTTGCCAACACTTGTTATTATCTCTCTTTCTGATTATCACCATTATAGAGGGTGTGAAGTGGTATCTCAATGCTATTTATTTTTTAAAATTTTAATTGTGGTAAATACACATCATACAAAATTTACCATCTTAATCATTTTTAAGTGTACAGTTCAGTGGCATTAAGTACCTTTATAGTGTGCTACCATCACCAGTATTTATCCACAGAACACTCTGCATCCTGCAAAACTAAAACTCTGTACCTATTAAACAATAACTTCACATTCCTGTCTCCCCTCAGCCACTGGCAACCACCACTCTATTTTCTGTCTCTGTGAGTTTGATCAGCTTAGGTACCTTAAGTAAGCTGAATCATATAGTACTTGTCATTTTATGACTGTCTTATTTCACTTAGCTTAATGTCTTCAAGGTTCATCCATGTTGTAGCATGTGTTCAGTGTGGTCTTTATTTACATTTCCCTGATGACTAATGATGTCCATGTGCTTACTGGTCATTTGTACATTTTCTTTGGAGAAATGTCTATTCAAATCCTTTCACCGTCAATAATTTAATGACTATTCTGGACTAAAACCCACTTTTTGAATCGCCTGAAACACATCTTTAAGTACTTGCTCATTTTTTCCCTCTAGAATTCATACAACGAGGTATATTACTTAATCACAATCTTTGGGCTAATAGAGGCTCAGTAATAATTGCTGTTCATAATAACTGGAAGTCCTAATCAATGCCGATGTGCCTTCTGGCCTAATAAAAAATGTTATGTTAATTAGAAATAAATAATTTTAGTATTTATGTCTGTTTTAATCAGTCTGATTCTTAAAATTAAAAATGGTTATATATTCAGTTAACATCTTATTCCTTTTATTCCTCGTTTCAATCCATCTTATACATTGCTGCCTGAGTATCTTCACCGGTGTAAATCTGATCATGTCACTCTCCAGTTCAAAAGCTTCTCTAGCTCCCCATTGCCAACCAAATTAAATACAATCTTCTCCTGTAATTCAGATCTTCCCATTTTTTGCTTTGACTGAAGAAACCCCGTAAGAAATATATTTGATATTGTATAAAGAATGAGAACACAAGCATATACATAAGCAAATACGTACTTACATGAAACAAATCTTTCACAAAAACTTCCTACCCTTACAGCATATAATGCATTCTGATATTTTGAAAAAAATTTTAAACTACGTAATGAGACTTGCTAAATTGATTTTCAAAACTAAAGTTTAGAAAAGATGATCCTACAGCATGCCCAACCACAGCATGTTTCTTCAGAGTTTGGTAAAACCTACTCCAGTGATTCTCAAACCTAGTTGCACATTAGCATCACTTGGAAAACTAAAATAATTTTTTAAAAAAAGCAACCTAACCTAGATCTTCACCCTTGAAAGTTCTCATTCATAAGGTCTGGGAAGGAGCCCAGAAATCTGTGTTTTTATTAAAAGCTCCCCAGTTGATTTAGTTGTGTGGCCAGGTTTGAGAACAACTGCTCTCACCATGTATTACTTGCCTTTCCCCCATCCCAAACAAATACTTCTTGCTTCCTGCACATTCTTTCTTCACACGTTTACTTTCCTCCACCTGGAAATCCCTCTGCCTGTTGATATCTTTCTAGGCCCACCTCAAATACCACTTCCTAGTTATTTCTCGAACCAGAACAGTCTCATTTCCCTAGACTTCCCACAAGTCTAATTTGGGTCTTGTTGAGGACACTTCTCTTGCCCCGCCTCACTGTGCATATCTTCCTACTACATTGTAAGCAACTGCATTATAATTACGCCTCAGCAGGAGTACAATGGCTACTCCAAGTCAGGATTTGATAAACTTACTTGAACTGGAGTTGAAATGGAACCTTTCATCCTGGGCCCAAGCTAGTTAACGGAGATTTTAAACAACACGGGACTTGGATATATTTTAATGTGATATTAGGGGCATAAATAGGTGAATGTAAAGCCTTTCTGCATGTGATATTCATGCAGTCTGGCTTTTGATTAGCTTTTCCCATCACTCTGTTCATCACAGTCTCCACAGGAAGACACAATGACCAGGTCTAAATGCCCATATCCAAAATAGACTAAAATTCTCCCCATCTTACTTGATGTTAGGTTCCCTTATGTGTTCCTACTCTCTGTGACTGGAGGTTTCCAGGTCACGTCTCTGAGCTTGAAGCGAATGAAATACCCTAAGTGTTTTGTTCCCATCAGATTTGGCTGTACATGTTCAGAGCACCATTACAATATTATGTTTTCCATTTTGCATGGGTATAAATTAAAGAACAGAGAGGATTTGATTAGCTCAAGATCCCAGAGTGACTGGCAATGATGGGAATAAAGACTTGTTCCCCAGATTCCTGGCCCAGTTCACCCTGCACCAAACCACAGGTATGCTGCCTTTTTGCTGATGAGGCCATACAGCGTTCCTTGGAGGGGATACCATTAGCTCGGGGAGGATGAACGCACACAGGGAGGCTTCCAGAGAGCCATTTGGAGAGTCAGAGTAAGGGCCAATGGTGTCCTGGAAGTTTGAGTGAGCATTTCTGAGTATGGTTTAGAAAATATGTGGTTAGCAAATACATAATGGGGTACTGGGTTACTTATTTTGAGTGTCAAGCTACTTCGCATTTATGGGTAATATCTAGTCCTGCGTGTCCATCTCCTACTGAGTGTAATGCAAACAAAAGAAGCCACTATAATGTTTTTAAAGGGATGCTGTCATTTGAATTTTTAGGAAATGCTAGAACTCTAAAATGACACGAATGACAAAGCAAAGGTGGTGGTAGGGATCAAGTTCTAGAACTTGGTATCGGCATTTACAATGACTGTAAATTCCAGCTTCTAGATAAGTCTTGGAAGAGGGAAAATCATTGAGGATTCCCACCGTGTACCCAAGGTCCTATGTTCCCTCAGTTCAACAGTGGATTCTCTGGTTGATGAATCTTACCACATCTGAAATTACAGACATCTTTGGGTCTTTCCTAATTTACATAGAAGGTTTTGACTGAATACACAGGTTGCCTCTGCAAAGCTTCTCACTCCAACTTTAACCCTTCCCACTATTTTCCTTCCCTCAAGGACAAACCAGCCACACTAATCTTTAACTTCCTTCCTTACCTCAGGGCCTTTGTAGGTATTGTTTTCTCTGCCTTGGGGGAACTTCCCACTGATCTTTACAAGGTTTGTTAAGATTCTAATCTCAGCAGAGTATCACCTCCTCAGAGAAGACTTGATCATCCAATATAACATTTTACTCCACAGCTATCCACTACCAACACCCCACACCTAGTCACTCTGGATCACTGCACCCTATTTTATTATCATGAAAGCATTTATCACAGTTTGAACTTGCATTTGTTAACTTGTGTCTCTCCCATGAGATAGTAAACTCAGGAAAAGTAGATGACTTTTTACCCTAGTCGAGGCTTTATCTTCAGCACCTAGAGCGGTGCCTGGCAATCTAGTAAGTGCTAAATAGATATGTGTTGGGTAAATGAAATACCCATCAATGATGTCACTTGGGAGAAATGCCACTTCAACCCATGGATTGCTCTAAGAAATTGCCTAATAATGATCTTTGGAATGACTTCAGCAAGTGCATTAGGTAATATCCCCCAAATGCCGGCTGGCGGCATAGTAAACATTAGTCAGGCTTCCCAGTTCACCCAGGAAGATGAACTCGGAGTTTGCATAAGCAGTGGGGTTAGCTTTCTATTGGACAATCTCTTCTGCATAGGCAGTAAAGGATGGAGGGCAGGTGTCCTGGGCTTCGGGGAGCAGCTGGACCCTAGCACACTGTGCCTGATGCAGGCAGCAGAAGAGCTCTGAGGAAAAGCAGAGGAAATTACAGTTGTCGGGACTTGTGGTCAAAGGGCATGTGTTGCATTTGCAAGGTCATCATGGGTTAATTCAGGGTGTAGCTTGCACACATTCTGCTGCTGAAAGGGAGATTTTTTTTTTTTTCCTACCACATCCGACACATGGTTTGCCAGAGGAAGGGCACGAGATCAGCAGCACTGATGAGCTGGCTTGGTGTTTTTAGGCCACAACTCTACTAACCCAATGACTCCCTCCTGACTCCTCTAAAGGAGCCAACAGAATTTATTCATTACCAAGTGTGAACAGCACTCACACAAAGCCACCAGACTGCTTTTGCCTGCTATGCCAAAAGGTATGTCTCAAAAAAAAAAAAAAAAAAAAAAAACACTTAAATAGTAACGCTGTCAGTGCTTATTGTACTTAAAATCTTTGGGATAGAAAATTTATTTCTAAGCTAGAAATAAACAGAAGTTTTATTTCTCCATTATAAATCTGGAAATTAAAAGAGAATGAAAAACCATAATATAAGGCTGCATTTGGAAAAGCACACAGTGTACTTAATATGTATAAAGTAGATAGAGGGCCAAACTAACGCTCAGTCCTGTTTGCTGGCTGGGGGTGTGTATGACGACTATGTAACTAAGTGCCTGGGACTCCCCAAAGTCATTGGTGATGTAAGAGTCAGAAGTTAGGAGACCATACGGTCAGTTAGTACCTATGCTGGTTAGTGGACAAACATTGACACAGGAACTAGTAGCTTGTGCTATAATCCTATGTTTCCTTTTTTATTGTTGTGCTTTGTGGCCTTTGTAAAGTTACATAATCTCTTGAGCTCTAATTTCTCTGTCTGTCAAATGGAAATGATAACTACCTCAAGGGGTTGTTGAGAAAATGAAATGAGACAATCTGGATAAAGTGTCCTGTAGGTATTCAATAAATGTTAGTTCCTTTTTTCTGATTCCCAGAAGATCCAGTGGCTCAACTGGAAGTAAATAGGGCCACTTCTAGGTAAACTGGGTTTTAATCTCAACCTTTGGCCTTTTTACACCTTGCCTAAAGCCCTACAGCATTCTAACCTCATCAACTTTATCAAAATGGCCATCAGTCTCATATATGTTGACTGATGGACTCATGTATAGATTACTTCCAGTGTTTTATTTGGCTACAAAACCAAACTGTTTGAAAGTGTTTAACTTTGATTGGTAACTTGGGGAGAGATTCAGTACTTTGAACTAGATCCTTGCATTTTTTTTAGGCTAGACAATTTGAGCCATAGTTCTATAGAAAGGAATAGCATTAGTCCAGCAAAATGATAAATGATAAATAAATGGCTTCACTTACATAATGCAAATTAGAAAATAAATGGCTTAGGACATTTTAGTCATAAGTGTAAGATAAGATGAGGGCCTTAAAATTTAACTAGGCACATTTTAAAAGTATTCTCAGGGCAGGTGCTAAACATTTATATATGAAAAAAGCAAGAAGTATGGGGTGCATAAATAAGATATATATTTTCTTGGTAGGAGAGAGGTGACTTGGCTAATATAATCACAGAGAATATAGGAGATGAGAAAAGATTCATAAGTGGCGCTCTGCTCGACACAATTATATCGCAATCATCCATATAACTCAGAATAGGTGGGGCTTTAACAACTGCTTGAGCAGATGACACACTCACATGAGTGAAGCAGCATCAAAACAGCATGCAATTAAAAGAAAGCAAAAGAAAGTGACCTGGTCCCAATATCCAGGTGACCAGATACAGCTGGAGTTAAAACTTATCCTAAGCTCATGTAACATTTGAATCTGTGACAAGAGGACTTTAATTCCTACAGAATGTTTTTCATCTGAAACTATTTCATGTCTAACAATTAGAACTTTGTTTTCATAAATTATTTCATTAAATATCTTTCTTTGTTTATGAGCCTGTCACTCTACCAGGATGGTGGGGAGTTGAGAAATGTGTGATCAGTAGGGTCTCTGCCCTCAAAGAGCTTACTTTCTCATTAAGGAGGTAAGACAGATACATGTAAAACAACCATAAATACATAACAGCATGTGATTAGGTGATGAATCAATCATCCAGACTATAAAGGCTGCAAGTGCTCAGGGGAGAGAGAGAAAGAGAGCCACAGTAATAAAGGTTCCATGCAGAATGTAGCATCTGATCAGGTGCTTGAAAGATGGGTGGACCTTCAGGACTGGAGGCTATACCTGAGATGCAATCTTTGCTTTAACACTTCCATGCTGTTTGTCCTTAGGCAAGGTACTTAAAGTTTTAGAGCCTCATTCTCATCCATACAATGATAATGACTAACTCTACAGTTTGTTGAGAAGATTCAATAACATATATATAAAGAAAATAATAAAGAACTTAACACATAGTAGGTACCAGTAAATTTTAACTATAATCTTAAATGATCTTAATGTAGTTGTGTCCCATTTTCTGAGCTGCTTCAAACGACCTTTGGAAGTTGAGGGAAATAAATTGGCACAGATATGAAGAGGTAAAGAGCAAGGAACACATCCAGTTGGAAAATCAGAAGAAAAATATAGAAATGATCATGCACGTTTTCTGGGAAGTCTATCTGACTAGAGCAGTAGGTTCATTTTATAGATATGGTAAGTCATTCATTCATTCAATATAGATTTATTAAGCAACTACTAGGTACCAGGTACTGTACCTGGTACAATGTAAGAGTTGAATAAAGGTGAACCTTGAAAGGCAAACATTACAATTTGGCTTGAATGGTAGAAAACAGGGTGAGATGGACGATTTACTTATTTAGCCACTTATTATGCAGGGGAAAGACATATAATAAAAACAGAATTGGAAAAGCCCAAACCTGGCAGCAAAGGGATTAGAATGGGTGTAGAAAGTGGACATAAGGAGTATAGTTGAAAAATTGTCACAATAGTTAACTTGAAAGAATGGTGGTCACCTGAATGAAGTGAAAATGTTTGGGCATGTGGAATGCATGGAAGGAACTTCTATGTGATTTAGTAAATGACTTGATTTGGGAAATGAAGGCAAAGAAAAAAATATTCAAAGATGAATATATGGTTTGCCCTTGAGTGAACAGAACAGTAAAGGCAGAGAAAGTAAAGTTGGCAAGAATAATTTGGAAGGGTTGCTGATGGTTTGTGTTAGATTAAGTTTGAGTTGAAGATAAGCTATTTGTTGAACATTCAGTTAGCAAGATCTACTTAAGCATTATAAGCAAGGGGACTAGATTTGGGGGAAATAGAATAGAGAGGTCAGGTTAAGACCAGGCTGCAGCTAGGATGGTTCAGACACTGAAGAAGAACATAATAGAGAGGAGAAAAACCGAGAGGTTTGACTTTCTGGGCAAATTTCATATTGCGTGTAGGGAGGAGTAAGTGTGAAGGGGTGGGGAGAGGCTGTGAGGAAGGAAAGGAAGGAGCCGGGATAGGAGAGTATGAAAGAGACCACTAGAAGAGTTTGGGAAAGTTGATCAACAACATCAAATGCATCTGAGAGTCAAAGAGAATAGGGATTGGGGTAAACGTTGCTGCATTTATTCACAAAATGATTAATGGATAACTATAAAATAACGCAGATTTTTTTTTAATTTAATTTAATTTTATTTTATTTTTATTAGTTTCTGCTTTATAACAAAGTGAATCAGTCATACATATACATCTGTTCCCACATCCCTTCCCTCATGCATCTCCCTCCCTCCCACCCTCCCCATCCCACCCCTCCAGGCGGTCACAAAGCACCGAGCTGATCTCCCTGTGCTCTGCGGCTGCTTCCCACTATCTATCTACCTTACTTTTGGTAGTGTATATATGTCCATGCCTCTCTTTCGCTTTGTCTCATCTTACCCTTCCCCCTCCCCATATCCTCAAGTCCATTCTCAAGTAGGTCTGTGTCTTTATTCCCGTTTTACCCCTAGGTTCTTCATGACATTATTTTTAAAATTCCATATATATGTGTTAGCATACGGTATTTGTCTTTCTCTTTCTGACTTACTTCACTCTGTATGACAGACTCTAGGTCTATCCACCTCATTACAAATAGCTCAGTTTCATTTCTTTTTATGGCTGAGTAATATTCCATTGTATATATGTGCCACATCTTCTTTATCCATTCATCCGATGATGGACACTTAGGTTGTTTCCATCTCCGGGCTATTGTGAATAGAGCTGCAATGAACATTTTGGTACATGTCTCTTTTTGAATTATGGTTTTCTCAGGGTATATGCCTAGTAGTGGGATTGCTGGATCATATGGTAGTTCTATTTTTAGTTTTTTAAGGAACCTCCATACTGTTCTCCATAGTGGCTGTACCAATTCACATTCCCACCACCAGTGCAAGAGTGTTCCCTTTTCTCCACACCCTCTCCAGCATTTATTGTTTCTAGATTTCTTGATGATGGCCATTCTGACTGGTGTGAGATGATATCTCATTGTAGTTTTGATTTGCATTTCTCTAATGATTAATGATGTTGAGCATTCTTTCATGTGTTTGTTGGCAGTCTGTATATCTTCCTTGGAGAAATGCCTATTTAAGTCTTCTGCCCATTTTTGGATTGGGTTGTTTGTTTTTTTGCTATTGAGCTGCATGAGCTGTTTATAAATTTTGGAGATGAATCCTTTGTCAGTTGCTTCATTTGCAAATATTTTCTCCCATTCTGAGGGTTGTCTTTTGGTCTTCTTTATGGTTTCCTTTGCTGTGCAAAAGCTTTTAAGTTTCATTAGGTCCCATTTGTTTATCTTTGTTTTTATTTCCATTTCTCTAGGAGGTGGGTCCAAAAGGATCTTGCTGTGATTTATGTCATAGAGTGTTCTGCCTATGTTTTCCTCTAAGAGTTTGATAGTTTCTGGCCTTACATTTAGGTCTTTAATCCATTTTGAGCTTATTTTTGTGTATGGTGTTAGGGAATGATCTAATCTCATACTTTTACATGTCCCTGTCCAGTTTTCCCAGCACCACTTATTGAAGAGGCTGTCCTTTCTCCACTGTACATTCCTGCCTCCTTTATCAAAGATAAGGTGACCATATGTCCGTGGGTTTATCTCTGGGCTTTCTATCCTGTTCCATTGATCTATCTTTCTGTTTTTGTGCCAGTACCATACTGTCTTGATTACTGTAGCTTTGTAGTATAGTCTGAAGTCAGGGAGCCTGATTCCTCCAGCTCCATTTTTCGTTCTCAAGATTGCTTTGGCTATTCGGGGTCTTTTGTTTCTCCAAATAAATTTTGAAATTTTTTGTTCTAGTTCTGTGAAAAATGCCAGTGGTAGTTTGATAGGGATTGCATTGAATCTGTAGATTGCTTTGGGTAGTACAGTCATTTTCACTATATTGATTCTTCCAATCCAGGAGCATGGTATATCTCTCCATCTATTTGTATCATCTTTAATTTCTTTCATCAGTGTCTTATAATTTTCTGCATACAGGTCTTTTGTCTCCTTAGGTAGGTTTATTCCTAGATATTTTATTCTTTTTGTTGCAATGGTAAATGGAAGTGTTTTCTTGATTTCATTTTCAGATTTTTCATCATTAGTGTATAGGAATGCCAGAGATTTCTGTGCATTAATTTTGTATCCTGCTACTGTACCAAATTCATTGATTAGCTCTAGTAGTTTTCTGGTAGCATCTTTAGGATTCTCTATGTATAGTATCATGTCATCTGCAAACAGTGACAGCTTTACTTCTTCTTTTCCAATTTGTATTCCTTTTATTTCCTTTTCTTCTCTGATTGCTGTGGCTAAAACTTCCAAAACTAGGTTGAATAAGAGTGGTGAGAGTGGGCAACCTTGTCTTGTTCCTGATCTTAGTGGAAATGGTTTCAGTTTTTCACCATTGAGGACAATGTTGGCTGTGGGTTTGTCATATATGGCCTTTATTATGTTGAGGAAAGTTCCCTCTATGCCTACTTTCTGCAGGGTTTTTATCATAAATGGGTATTGAATTTTGTCAAAAGCTTTCTCTGCATCTATTGAGATGATCATATGGTTTTTCTCCTTCAACTTGTTAATATGGTGTATCACGTTGATTGATTTACGTATATTGAAGAATCCTTGCATTCCTGGAATAAAACCCACTTGATCATGGTGTATGATCCTTTTAATGTGCTGTTGGATTCTGTTTGCTAATATTTTGTTGAGGATTTTTGCATCTATGTTCATCAGTGATATTGGCCTGTAGTTTTCTTTCTTTGTGACATCCTTGCCTGGTTTTGGTATCAAGGTGATGGTGGCCTCATAGAATGAGTTTGGGAGTGTTCCTTCCTCTGAAATTGTTTGGAAGAGTTTGAGAAGGATGGGTGTTAGCTCTTCTCTAAATGTTTGATAGAATTCGCCTGTGAAGCCATCTGGTCCTGGGCTTTTGTTTGTTGGAAGATTTTTAATCACAGTTTCAATTTCAGTGCTTGTGATTGGTCTATTCATATTTTCTATTTCTTCCTGATTCAGTCTTGGCAGGTTGTGCATTTCTAAGAATTTGTCCATTTCTTCCAGGTTGTCCATTTTATTGGCATATAGTTGCTTGTAGTAATCTCTCATGATAGTTTGTATTTCTGCAGTGTCAGTTGTTACTTCTCCTTTTTCATTTCTAATTCTATTGATTTGAGTCTTCTCCCTTTTTTTCTTGATGAGTCTGGCTAATTGTTTGTCTATTTTGTTTATCTTCTCAAAGAACCAGCTTTTAGTTTTATTGATCTTTGCTATCGTTTCCTTCATTTCTTTTTCATTTATTTCTGATCCGATCTTTATGATTTCTTTCCTTCTGCTAGCTTTGGGGGTTTTTTGTTCTTCTTTCTCTAATTGCTTTAGGTGCAGGGTCAGGTTGTTTGCTCGAGATGTTTTCTGTTTCTTAAGGTGGGTTTGTATTGCTATAAACTTCCCCCTTAGAACTGCTTTTGCTGCGTCCCATAGGTTTTGGGTCGTCGTGTCTCCATTGTCATTTGTTTCTAGGTATTTTTTAATTTCCTGTTTGATTTCTTCAGTGATCACTTCGTTATTGAGTAGTGTATTGTTTAGCCTCCATGTGTTTGTATTTTTTACAGATCTTTTCCTGTAATTGATATCTAGTCTCATAGCATTGTGGTCCGAAAAGATACTTGATACAATTTCAATTTTCTTAAATTTACCAAGGCTTGATTTGTGACCCAAGATATGATCTATCCTGGAGAATGTTCCATGAGCACTTGAGAAAAATGTGTATTCTGTTGTTGTTGGATGGAATATCCTATAAATATCAATTAAGTCCATCTTGTTTAATGTATCATTGAAAGCTTGTGTTTCCTTATTTATTTTCATTTTGGATGATCTGTCCATTGGTGAAGGTGGGGTGTTAAAGTCCCCTACTATGATTGTGTTACTGTCGATTTCCCCTTTTATGGCTGTTAGTATTTGCCTTATGTATTGAGGTGCTCCTATGTTGGGTGCATAAATATTTACAATTGTTATATCTTCTTCTTGGATCGATCCCTTTATCATTATGTAGTGTCCTTCTTTGTCTCTTCTAATAGTCTTTATTTTAAAGTCTATTTTGTCTGATATAAGAATTGCTACTCCAGCTTTCTTTTGATTTCCATTTGCATGGAATATCTTTTTCCATCCCCTTACTTTCAATCTGTATGTGTCTGTAGGTCTGAAGTGGGTCTCTTGTAGACAGCATATATATGGGTCTTGTTTTTGTATCCATTCAGCCATTCTGTGTCTTTTGGTGGGAGCATTTAGTCCATTTACATTTAAGGTAATTATTGATATGTATGTTCCTATTCCCATTTCCTTAATTGTTTTGGGTTCGTTATTGTAGGTATATTCCTTCTGTTGTGTTTCTTGCCTAGAGAAGTTCCTTTAGCATTTGTTGTAAAGCTGGTTTGGTGGTACTGAACTCTCTCAGCTTTTGCTTGTCTGTAAAGGTTTTAATTTCTCCATCAAATCTGAATGAGATCCTTGCTGGGTAGAGTAATCTTGGTTGCAGGTTTCTCTCCTTCATCACTTTAATTATGTCCTGCCACTCCCTTCTGGCTTGCAGTATTTCTGCTGAGAGATCAGCTGTTAACCTGATGGGGATTCCCTTGTGTGTTATTTGTTTTTTTTCCCTTGCTGCTTTTAATATGATTTCTTTGTGTTTAATTTTTGACAGTTTGATTAATATGTGTCTTGGCGTATTTCTCCTTGGATTTATTCTGTATGGGACTCTCTGTGCCTCCTGGACTTGATTAACTATTTCCTTTCCCATATTAGGGAAGTTTTCAACTATAATCTCTTCAAATATTTTCTCAGTCCCTTTCTTTTTCTCTTCTTCTTCTGGAACCCCTATAATTCGGATGTTGGTGCGTTTAATGTTGTCCCAGAGGTCTCTGAGACTGTCCTCTGTTCTTTTCATTCTTTTTTCTTTATTTTGCTCTGCAGCAGTTATTTCCACTATTTTATCTTCCACCTCACTTATCCGTTCTTCTGCCTCAGTTATTCTGCTATTGATCCCATCTAGAGTATTTTTCATTTCATTTATTGTGTTTTTAATCGATGCTTGATTCATCTTTAGTTCTTCTAGGTCCTTGTTAACTGTTTCTTGCATTTTGTCTATTCTATTTCCAAGATTTTGGATCTTGGAAATAGAATCTTGGATCATGTTTACTATCATTATTCTGAATTCTTTTTCAGGTAGACTGCCTATTACCTCTTCATTTGTTAGGTCTGGTAGGTTTTTATCTTGCTCCTTCACCTGCTGTGTGTTTTTCTGTCTTCTCATTTTGCTTATGTTACTGTGTTTGGGGTCTCCTTTTTGCAGGCTGCAGATTCGTAGTTCCTGTTGTTTTTGGTGTCTGTCCCCAGTGGCTAAGGTTGTTTCAATAGGTTGTGTAGGCTTCCTGGTGGGGGGGACTAGAGCCTGTGTTCTGGTGGTTGAGGCTCGATCTTGTCTTTCTGGTGGACAGGTCCACGTCTGGTGGTGTGTCTTGGGGTGCCTGTGGCCTTATTATGTTTTTAGGCAGCCTCTCTGTTAATGGATGGGGTTGTGTTCCTGCCTTGCTAGTTGCTTGGCATAGGGTGACCAGCACTGTAGTTTGCTGGTCGTTGACTGAAGCTGGGTGCTGGTGTTGAGATGGAGATGTCTGGGAGATTTTCGCTGCTTGATATTATGTGGAGCAGGGAGGTCTCTTGTGGACCCGTGTCCTGAAGTTGGCTCTCCCACTTCAGAGGCACAGCACTCACTCCTGGCTGCAGCACCAAGAGCCTTTCATCTACCCGGCTCAGACTTTTGCTCTTAGAAGTGTCCCAGATTGGATGACTTCAGATCCAAGTCTCTGTTTGCCTATCTGCATGGGGTTCCTTCTGAGGGACCTTGTCCAGGTCTGATAAGGCGCCGATCCTCACAGGAAGATCCCAGCCAGCAGCCGTCTCTCTAACCAAGGAGAGAAAACGAGGGAGCTAGAGCCAAGTTGACGCGGGACACCTAGGGGCTGGGGATGTAGCCAGCCGTCGCTTGGGGCCTAATTATCCAGCAGTCAAAGCCCTGGTGACAACTGAGATCCCTATCAACCCTGAAACACCGTCCACTGCTTTCTTAGTTTGAGTTCTCAATAACGCAGAATTTAAAAAATTATTTTAAGGTAGGAGAATTTAAAAATATTTTGGTATGACAAACACAGATCTAGTGTTTTCAAATTTCTGACATGTTAATCTTTGGAGTGAGGAATAAGAAATTGGGATTCTTGAGAATTCCCCAAGTCACAAGTTATTCTATATTTTTCATAACACTTCACCTATATATTAGTGAATAATAATGAGTGACCATAATCATAAATAATGAATCAATTTTCTGCTATAGGGATAGAAGTTTTCTGTAAAAAAATTAATCATCAATATATGGTTTATTAGTATTATGAACCAATATATTTGTGAGAAGATTATATATTTAAATAATATATAAAAACTAATTCTACCTGATAAAGACATTTAATAATAGAAAGCACTAGAAAAAAAGGGAAACATTAACATAAATGCTAAAAGAAATACATTAAAAACTTCAAGATCAATCTACAAAACTTAATATTTAAAATTTACCATTGTTAAAACCAAAATTTAAAACTTAGAGAACATTAATTGCTTTATCTGATAGTCTTGATCTTTGTTTCATGATTAAGCTTACACTGGTAGAAAAATTTCTTTCATTTTGTGTTGATGTTGGTCAAAATGTTAATTGTGAGTCTGAAAGCATGTTCAAGTTGAGTGTTAGTATTTATGTTTTTCCACAGAAACTCATTTTTCTCTTGATGAAAATATTTTGTCTGCCTTGATTTTTTTTTTTTTTTTTGCAGTACATGGGCCTACACGCAGGCCCAGCGGCCATGGCTCACGGGCCCAGCCGCTCCACGGCATGTGGGATCTTCCCGAACTGGGGCACAAACCTGCGTCCCCTGCATCAGCAGGCAGACTCTCAACCACTGCGCCACCAGGGAAGCCCTGTCTGCCTTGACTTTGACATTGAAATTGAGTGGCTTTTTTAAGTTCAGATTTTTTTCTCATAACAACATATTCTTTCTCTTTGCATTTCTTGGGTTAACGCCTTTACAAAAAACTGTAGTCCATTGTGAATACGTTGGGCAGTATCTGAATAACGTATTATTCAGGATCTCCTAGCAAGGTTAACAGCGCTGCACAAAATCACAGGTTGAAATTGTCAATTTAAGGACTTATTTGGTTTCCAAAATATGTTACTTCTTGCATTCATTTGAACTAGTAAATCTCTACATTGATCAGTCACTTTTAATTCTTACAGAATTATAATACTTTTACCAACTTCTAGACAAATTTTCCACAAGATTTGGAAAAAATATACAAATTTGAGGGAAAATGATAGGAATTCCCACATGGAAACACAACAGAGACATGCCACTTCTCTGTAACATTTAGGAAGCTTTAAGCTGCAAGTAATAGAAGGGTGAGCTCAAAATGGCCTAAATGACAAGGGGATTAATTATATCACCTAACAAGCAGTCCCAAGCCACCTGGGGTTAGTTAATTCAGTCAGTCAATAACATCTAGAGCTCAGGTGCTTTCCATCTTCCTACTTTGTCATTCCAGGTATATGGGCTACCTCCCGGTCACAAGATGGATTCAGCTGTTTCAGGTACCACATTCTCACATACTAACATCCAGAGCAGAAAAGGGACACTTTATTTCTTGTCAGTCTTTTTTGTTTGCTTGTTTTAATGTCTCCCCCGCTCCATGATTTCCCCTCATCCTTCATTGACCAGAAATAGGAAACATGCCCATCCTTAACACAATCACAGCAAAGGTTTAGTACAATCTAGTCAAACCTGAGGCGTGGAAGAAGGGAAAATAGCTATTGTGCTAGCCAGGGATTCTTGAAGTGTTTGGTCTCATGACCTCTTAAAAATTATTGAAGGTTACAAAGAACTTTTGTGTAGGTGGGCAATCGCTTATTGATATTTACTGTATCAGAAATTTAAATTTTGGGGCTTCCCTGGTGGCGCAGTGGTTGAGAGTCCGCCTGCCAATGCAGGGGACACGGGTTCGTGCCCCGGTCCGGGAGGATCCCACATGCCGCAGAGCGGCTGGGCCCGTAAGCCATGGCCGCTGAGCCTGCGCGTCCGGAGCCTGTGCTCCGCAACAGGAGAGGCCACAACAGTGAGAGGCCCGCGTACCGCAAAAAAAAAAAAAAAAAAAGAAATTTAAATTCTGAAAAATTTTAAATATTTCCTAATTTGTTTAAAATAACAATAATAAAACCATCATTTGTTACTATACTGTGGTAGGCAGAATGATGGCTCCTAATAATGGTCCACATCCTAATCCCTACAACTTGTGAATAAATCTCATGTGATTAGATTAAGGATTTTGAGATTGGTAGATTATCCTGGATTATCTAGATGGGCCCCATGCAATCACAAGGGTAGTTATAAGTGAAAGTAGGAGGCAGTGTCAGAGTGATGTAACATGAGAAAAACAGGTCTGGCTATTATGGACTTTAAAAATTGAAGGGACCATGAGCCAAGGAATATGGGTGGTCTCTAGAAGCTGGAAATGGGAATGGATTCTCCCCTAGGGTCTCCAGAAAGCCTGCAGGTACCTTGATTTTAGTGTAGTGAGACCCAGTTTGAACTTCTGACCTCCAGAATTATAAGATAATAAATCTGTGTTGTTTTGTCACTAAATATATGGTAATTTGTTACAGCAGCTGCAGGAAATGAATATGTACACATATTTTGAAATAAAAAAATGTTTTCCAAAATAACAATAAAAATGAGTGAGAAAAATGGCATTTACATTTTGGGTTATCTCTTTAATGCCTGATATAACATAAGGTAGGTGGATTTTTGTATCTGCTTCTACATTCAGTCTGCTGTGATTAAGTCACATTGTCTCTGGAAAACTCTACACTCATCAAAGAATGTGAGCAAGAAAGGCAAATAATTTCTCAATATTATAATAAAAATGACCCTCCTAAAAGGGTCTTGGGGACCCACAGGGGTGCCTGGCGCACACTTTGAGGATCCCTGGGGCAAGAAGTCAAGAATTTTGCACCATCCCCCAAAAGAACAGATAGGGAACACTTTTCCCGTATGCCTAAGTGAACTTGTCTGGCTCTAAGGTAGATCATCATCAGCATAGTGTAATGATTTTAACATTTCTTCCTTAATTCAAATAATATTTCTAAGTTTATTTTGTGCCTGGCACTGTTTTATGCACAGAGGCTATAAAGCGAACAAGGTGGACCCTTGCTCCAATGGAGCTTGCATTTTAGTTGAAAAAAAAATACTAAGCACATAAACAAGGTAACTTCAGGTATGGCTAAAGGATATAAAGAAAACGAGTAAGGGGAGAAAGAGTGAGGGGTATTTTGGGTGGTAGGCAAAGAGCTACTTTAAATTAGTCTGAAGAGGACAAGTTACAGCTGACAGGTAACTAATAAGGAACCACTAAAAAATGAGGGAGATATTCCAGGTAGGGAGAACAGCAGGGGCAAAGAGCAAGGAGCTTGGCAAGGTAAAGGAACAGAAAGAAAACCAGTGTGACTTTAGTGTAGTCCATGAGGGGAATGAAAAATGGGGGAAAAAAAAGTTGAAAGGGTCAGGCTGGTGTAGATCAGTAAGGTTTTATAGAACACAAAAAGGACTTAAGGTTTTGTCTGAATTGCCCTACAAACTCACTGGAGGAAATAAGAGACTATGGAACTCTCTTATACGCTTTGCTTCGGTATATTCTTCCACCTTCTCCAAGGGCTGCTGCTCTTCAGCCCAACACATTCCCCATCTATGTAATGACTCTCTCCAGAAAGGCGCTGGACCCCAAATAGACACATTTTGCCTCACATAAACTGTGTGTATGCTAACATCAAAAACAGATCTGGAACCAATCAGGGGAATGTAAATTACAGGTTGCATAACTTCTGCCTGTTGTCCAGTGTAGGTGTGCAGCCAGAAATGTACTATGTGGATACAATTGTTTGGCAATTGCTGGTCTGTCACTTTTCCAAGTGGTAAGTGTGTGAATGGATTTGTATGGGTAATGACTCTGAAATTAGCAACTAGTTTTTTTTCATCTCTCTGTGATACAGGAAAACGCATTGGAACTTGGCTCATTTCTGGAGAATTCTTGTGATGATCCTCAGTGGCTCAGAATGTACATTTGGTCATCATTATCCCTTGTGTAATCAGTTTCTACAAACTATAGGATAATGTTACAGTTATGTTTCCAGAATAAGGGAACACGCTCCACACCTTAATCAAACCATTTAAAGATGAGCCTTCTTAGATAACATGCATTTATATATGTGGCTAGTCATTAGATATCTACTCTATACTTTGAGTTTTACTATAGTGAGAGAAGTAATCTTCTGACTCCCACTAGAAACCTCCAGCTAAACCATGTGCCTAAAACTCTAAGGTATTTACTGTATAATATTGTCAAAGCATTCACCAGACAAACCTTTCCACGACAAGATGGTGTAGAGAATTCACAAAAGCAGAAGTGACTTGAAATCTGCTCTGAAAGGGCCCTAGAAACCGTCAGGAATTTGGACCCAATCAGTACACAGAACTGCAGGTGCGGTGCCCCACTGTTAAAAAGTTGAATCCACGTGAATAAGCTTAATCACATTTTCAAAACAGCTGTGGCTACTTGGGCTGACTAGTCTCTCGTCAGTCACGTCTTCCGAAAATTTTTAATTATTGCGAAAATTTATATTAAACTTAAGACCAGACTATGCAATCAAAGAAAATAAAACTACATTAATTCCAGGGCTGCGTATTTTCAAAGGAATTTGATTCTGACCTCTGAATGCAATTGGGCAGTCTCTTCCTCTACTTCGGGGAAAAGAGAAAGGAAGGAGAGATGATTTTCTCTTTTTAGTAGTAACCGGTAACCAGACCTGTTGTTCTGCCAAGCAAGCGTTCGCCTTCCCCGAACCTGACTGCCAAGTGCTCAGAGGGTGGATCCTCGAAACCTGTGACTCCCTCCCCTGTCAGATAAGCAGAAAGTTTGTTCAGGCTATGATAAATCGGCACAACGCGGAGATGTTTTTGGCACAAAGTGTACGTTAGGAAGATGACGGTGATTAAATTCACCCCCCCTCCTCCTCATTCTTGCGGCCGGGAGTGTGTTTTGCCTGCATTTCAGAAATGTCCTTCAGCGGCAGGCGTGTGTGCGCTGAGCCTGCAGCCAGCGTTTTTGCATCTCCGGGGCAGGGCGACTCAGGCCGGCTGAGTGTCACCCACAGATGTGACCGGTCTTCCCCCGCGGGCACCCGCGGAGGCGGCAGCGCCGTTCCTCTCCCCCGGCGTCTCCAGCCCTCGGCCCAGACCAGGGGAAGGGGAAGGAAGCCCTCGCCGCAAGCCGGCGTCTGGCCCGGCACGAAACACGCCGCCACCAAAAAACTTTTTTCTCCCCAGCCGCGCGCAACTTTTGGCCTTTTCGCCCACCACGTTCTCGTCTCGAGTTTCTGGCCCCTGGGGTTTCCTCCGCTTCCCTCGCCTTCCCCAGCGGCGCGGGGGGCACGGAAGGGGAGAGGAGGAGCGGGTGGCGGCGGATCGGGAGGAGGAACTGGTCATAGGGGACCCACACGGGCGAGTGCCCGAAAAGGAAAGCGACGCCGCGGTTTGTTGCAGTCGGAATAAAGTTCGCGCCCTTTCCTCGGCGCTTCGCAGCCTCCCCTCCGGTCTCCCCCACTCGTTTTTGACAGTTGGGCGCTACCGGCCACTTCCACCTCCAAGCCCGCACCCCCCGGGGGGGCGCCAAAGTTGTTTTTCCATCCCCAGAGAGAGCAGGGGGAGAGGAAAAAAAGTAACAGGGCGCGGGAGAAACATACATCCTCCTTCACTAGCCCCCTAGAATCTGAGGACAAACAACCAAACCAACCTACTTTAATTTTGCAAAAGGGAAGCAACATTGTAGTCGCGACAGTTTTGCAGAGAGAAGAAACTTGTGCGGCTTGCAAATCCGCCCGAGGTCACCTCGCCTGCCGGTTCCCCCGCTACTCCGCCCCCCAGCAGCCCCCTCCCGGGACAGTCCGTTCCTTTTTTTTTTTTTTTTTTTTTTTGTGCCGAGGAACCGGGGGAACTCAGCAGGCTCCGACTTGGGGAGCGAAGGCGACCCTGCACGCGGGTGTAAATCAGTCAGTCACCTGAGCGCAGAGGGGCCGCGGCGAGGGCGCTCGCGGGCGGGCGGGGAAAGGCGGAGGCGGCGAGAGCTGCTGCCCGGAGGAAATCGGGAGGGGGAGGGAAAGAAAGGCCGAGACAGAAGGAGCGTGAGGCGGCGGAGGGGCTGGTCCAGGCGCGGCCGCTAAGAGGAGACCAAGAGGCGGGGGCTGCACTTGACAACCAGCATGCCGAGATGGTAAGAAGTTTCCACCCTCCTTTCCTTTTTATTCTAGACTTCGGAAGAAAGGAGCCCCGCGCCGGCGCGCCTCGGGGGCCGCCCGGGGGCCGTGTTTTCCTCCAGTCCAGCGGCGGGAGGTGGAGGGGGGCGCTGGGGAGGGCGGGCAGGAAAGGAGAGCCCCAGTCTACCCCGGTCCCGTTCCCGAATTCGCCCTTCAACTTGGCCCGAGTGGCGGAGGAGAGCTCCAGGTGGGAGGGCGGGTGTGCGCACGGGCTCGGGGGGCTCGGGAAGGTCGCCCCTCTCGCGGCCGGCGGGGCAAGGTGAGCGGTAAGCGGGCGGGCGGCTCCGGGGAGTTGGGACGGGCCGGGAGGCAGGCGGGGGCTGATGGAGCGCTGGAAGGAGCTCCGGGCGGAGAGGAACGCCGTTTGGACCCACGGCAACTTTTAAAACTTGCCCGCGAGTGCGGGGCCGGCGGCTGGGCGTGGGCGCCTGGGCGCGCTGGTGCGCCGCGCGGGGAGGACACCGCCGCCCGGTCCCCGGCACCTCTGATTTTCCCCTCCTCGCCCTCCCGTTGGGGAACCCTCCCTTTGTAAATGAAGATGTAGGAAGTGCTCCTGGAGGTTTTCTGAAGAATGTGCAAAAAGCAGGGCAGGAAAATCAACCCTAAAGAGAGAGAGATTTTGAGGTGGAGTTCGACAGGAGCCGATTTGTGTTACTTACACATTGACTGGAGGGTGGCATTTGGGGCCCGGGGAGAGGGCAGGATAAAAAAGAAGAAGAAGAAGAAGAAGAAGAAGAAAAACCCCACCTAAACCTGGGTGAAATTCTCTGTAAAGTGAGGCTGAGATTAAAAAAAAAAAAAAAAAGTTCCAAGTGCAAGTGGTGGAGGAGATGGGAAGGCGTTGCGAAGCGAGATTCCAGCACAGCCCCTCTACCCGAAGCAGCTTTTCTGCAGCGAGGCAGCTGGCAATTAGCTCGCCGGCTGCTGAGCGCTCTGTCCGCTTTCGGGGAAGTGATTTGTTAGAAATGGGGCTGGACCACTCCCTTCCTTTTAGTTTGCTCCCACCCTTTGCTGCTATTGTTACCCCCTCTTGGGGTTCTGATATACTGCGTTCCTCATGTAGATGGATGTAAGAAAAAGGGAGATAGTGGGTTGGCTTTTTTTTTTTTTTTTCTTTTCCTCTCTTCCCTTTCTCCTAATGTGACATCTCTTGTTTCAGTGATCAAAGTCACGACTGGAGTGTAGGGGATGCGACTGTCAAATGCAGGCACCAAAAAAAAAAAAAAAAAAAAAAAGTAGCGTGAGCCCAAGACTGAGGTTACAGTAACGCTGACAGAAATTAAAGTGGTTTTGAAAGCAGTGAGCGATTTACGGTGGTTCGCATTTACCCTAGAGTCAAGCTGTTGTAAAACTGATGTACAAAAGACATCATAAAATAATCCTGTGTACCCAGGATTAAAGTGGCAGAAGTGGCCTGTTTTATTAATTCTTATGTACTTCGTGGACAGTTACAATGGTTGGAATCTGTATTTAAGTAGAGGCGTCAAAACAGAATATTAAATATATCTGTTTAGCACTTGAGGGTTTTTCTTATAGCCGCATTTTACACAAGAACACTGTAAAAGCTGGTTGTAGGTATTTTTCTTCCCTTCCCCCCTCGCCTATATACTATTGGTCTACACATCTATTCCCAAATACTAATCACTTTGAACAGTGGTTAAGCACGTTTGTCACCCACTGCTTTGTATTCTGCAGTTTCAGATGTTACTGTGCATGCACATACATTATTTAAGTGGTGGAATTTATTCCTGTGTAGTGTGTCTGATTTGAGGACGTACTCAAGAGTAGTGAGACCCTGTGCAAGTTAATAGAACTTGCTTGATTGACCCTTTGGAGTCACCCAAAAAATCCCTTGTGAACTTTCATAGGGTATCTGTCTTCTGTGTTATATTTATAGCTGCTTTATTTAAACTCTTCAGCCTTAAAGAAGTTCTTAGTTGGAGCTGCTCTTTCTGTTCCTGGAGAGTAGTGAAATACAGATTGCTAATCACTTTACCAACGTACAGGAGTGTCTTCACCTGAGCAGGGAAGTAATACTGAGCCTGAACGTGAACTCGGTTTGAGTATCGTGTGAGAAAAGTCTCAAACTGGTCCTTGAGAATATTAAGTTCGCTGTTGTTTGCATGTAAGGCTTTGGAAAAGAACCAACCTCGCGTGATTTTAAAAAATAAATAGGAAGAAAATATTAATAGCAGTCGTACCTTCCCAATCAATACCTGACGTTTTTCTTCCCCCTGAAATGTCAGATATCTGTCAGGCAGGGATATGTGATTACAAAAAGCAGCAGACAAAAGCGGAGCTGACTATTGCTATATTAAAATGTAAGTGTTAACAGTTTGAATTTTCAAGTGAGAGTTTTTGAGTTCAGTGCTTTACATAACATTTTGTCCTAATCTTGCTTGCTGTCAGGGATGTTTCATGGTTGTGCAATTGCTGCAGTCAAGAATGCCAATTTGCATTCCAGGAGTGTCATTTGATTACTTTTATCTGCACAGCTCCAAGACCGGCCCAGACCTCTCGTTTCATCTTGCCATGTCACGAGTCAATGCTGTGTCGTCTTTTCAAAAATCTGCCTGATTTAGACAAGAAAGAAAAGTACTTTCATGTTGCAGCCGCAGTCCCCTGCTAACTTGTCAGCAGCAGGATATGATTCACTTGAGCCCAGAAGAATGGAACAGAGAGGCGGGTTAGGCAGTTCAATAAAGCCCACGGACAGGTAGTGTGTGACATCCCCAGAGAGCCACAGTTAATGAAGAACAGGTCTGCTTAGTTCTCCACACGCTGACCTGGTGCTGTCCCCACAGTTTTCTCATTTGATCTTTCCCAGCAAATTGATCTTTTCTTGTATTTTTTTGCCTTCCAAGTTAGTCCTTGTGGGACCGAAATTAGCAGAGCAACTTAAGTTGGATAATACAGCTGTTCAGAAAAGAAGAAATTGGACACTGGCTCAAAAAGGGGCGGGGTGGGGGTGGGGGGAGCTTTCCTTTTTGTTGTTCCTGGGAATATTTCTTATATTAAGGGAGCCCCCAATAGGTGATGACTTGAAGGTAGTGGTTCCCTTTATTTTTAATTTTAGAGTTAAGATTCCACACAATTTTAAATAAATGTTCCTTGAGTATTTGAAAGGTGGTCCTAATGAGTAGTAGGAGTTCAATTTAGCATTTTTTCATTTTCACTTGTTTGAAATGATTTGCCAGTTGACTGTGTGTCTTTTATTGCTATTGTAAGGTAGACTAAATATCAATGGCATACTTGGACTGTATTATTTATAGTCTTCTGAATAATGACAATCCCAAAATATCCAGGGCTGAATAGCAGAAAAGATTAAACAATAAAAGTTATTAACAGTGTTGTGTATAAATATTATGGTACATGGACATGTTTTCTACAAATTACCATCAGCCTCTTTTATATAAAAGCCACAGATACACTGTTAATGTTTTTTAAAAATTTCAAGATCCTGCATTTATATGTAGGTTTTTAGAACTGAGACCAGATTACAAGTAACAACTTCTGTAGATAGATGCTCATGCATATCCTTATTTTTTGATTAAATTTAGTTTTAGCAAGTGGGTAAATCTAAGTTGGGAGTGTATATGTAGTTTAAACAGGTTAAAGTTTCACTATAGAATTTTGTATCTAAAGCTTAGGTTGGAAGCAGTTAATAGATTCGTAACTCATTGCGGACTTGAGGAGCAGTGCTTTCTGAATTCCTCTGCAGCTGGTCTCATTTACCATCTACATCCTTACAAGAAACAGTTGAAAAACATTTCTGTGGAAGGGAGGCAGCCTCCTCAAATCTTTCCTGTTGGATGGGAATTACATAGGATCATTGGATCATTGGTTAGTAAACTCCTCTCTGAAGAGCTAGAGGGAGCCTCATGATTTTATTAGATATACTTAAGGTTTTTTTTTTTTTTTTTAAGTCACTCTAGCAATCAGAATGTTGCAGAAAAAGAGGAGATAATGAGTACTGGCTTAGTGTTTAGGCTTGGAGGTACTATTGTAGTTTTTTTTTTTTTAGCTGTGATAGAAGCAGCAGAACTTTCTCCAAGAACAGTCAAATAGTCAGCTAAGATTTCTAGGGTTCTACCTTTCAGATGGTCTGAGGATCAAGCAAAATGCACCCCGATACATTTTAAATCTGTTTTGGTTTGCTAAGTTCTGTTTGTAGCTTTGTCAACTGATGGAGGTCTGTTAAAGAGGCCAACCTTCAAAGTTCCGTTAAAAGGAACTTCCTACCAAATCATTGAGGAGGGGGTACCTTCTTTCTGTTCACTCAGGACAACCTCCTTTCTTTTTGAAGTAGTTATACTCATAACTGCCGTACTCTGGAGAGAAAACTCCTTTAAGAGAAATACTTCATGATATAAGCATAAATAGTAAACCATTTATAAAGCTGGTGTATTAGGGATCAATAAATTAGTTAAATTTAAAGAAATAGAACTTAAGTGGTATTAAATTCAATATTTGTTTAATTTCACATTTGTTTATCACTAAAATTTGTGATGTTTACTTTAAATGGTCATTGATCATAATTGCGCTTTAATATTTATATGCTAGTTTTTAATAGCGTTACTTTGGACAAACTTATTTACCATTTAGGTAAATAATATAATCGGTGAGATAAGCTACCCAGATTGGTCTTTTTTTAATCTTCTGCACAGTAGCTCTCATTATGTTGCTAGCCAGTAAAAGTCTTTATTTGTTGCTTATTAGAACCCTCAGTACAAGTAAGAGTTCAGCTATAATTTAATTTGGCTGTTCAAAGAGGCTCCCTTGTTTTAAAGCATGTTCTCAGTACGATTTTACCATTTATTGTGAAACTGTTTTCTAACTTGTACTTATGCATAGGAACAGTTTTACAGATATATCATTTTTTAATGCTTGGCCATAGCAGAGTCATACATTTTTTCCTTTAAAAAAATCTGTATCTAACAATGTCAGTTTTTTTTTCCTTTTGCTTTATTTTTCCCTTGACATTCTGGAGCACTTTTTTCTTGGTGATTTGAATAGCCTTGTTATGATAATTTAAAATCAGTTCCCCAAGGAATATAACCTTCCCTTAAGGTATAGTCAGTGGGGCACTGAAAAAAAGTTAATTCCATAATTAAAAATTCTAGTCGAGGACGTTTCACTATTGCAGTCACTTGAAATTACAAAAAAGTTTGCCTTGTACTTTACACATTGCTAGGGTGATAAATTCAGTTTCCTTACAGGAAGCTGCTGGGAAGTTTTGCAGTGAGTGGAAGAGGGCTTGAGAGTTTTGGTGGTAATATTCGTAACAAATCACTGAAGACTAGACCTTGACTATAGAATCTAAGATGAGCATTCAGGAATTCTTCCTCAAGGAAGGCAGAATGTGGAGCTGCTAAATGAGTCACTGCATGTATATCTTACCAGTGGGAATCGCATCAAGCCACCCCTCTAGATACAGTATTTAATAGTTGTCAAAATGTACAGTATTGTCTTGGAACTTGTGGTTCACGAGTTCATAGTCTCTGCTTTTTTGTGTTCAGTACAAAGATGTAAGAACCCACACAAAACATTTTTCTCTTATTATGACCTTACATTTACCAAAGTGCCCCATGCTGAAATTCCTTTTCAGTGTCTTTTTTTTTTTTTAGTCCAAAGCCAGACGTGTACCCAGACACAAAAGCCTCTGTGTATAGCAAGCTGTTTTAAATATTGTGACTCGACGATGTGCTGTCCTTTCTCTGCTTGAGCCAAGGATCTCTGCTCAGTGTCTGGATTACCAAGCTCCTTCTTTATTGTACCTCTTGTCAACCATTCCTATTCATTTAACCTTTCATTAGTGTCTGTGCAGTTTCACTGTCTGGAAAGGCAAGGAAAAACCGAAAGGCCCCACTGTCACAGTTATTAGATTTCTCGGTTACATCCCAGCAACCATAGAGAAGTGAGAGTCGACACTATTGTCGTGCATGCTGCTGTCCTGGGGTGCAGCCCTTCTGTGCACGTCAAGGACATGTGCCACATGTTGATATGCATCCCGGGGATAAATGCACAACACGGGAGATAGGCCGATGCTGGCAGTAATGAGCTCTGTAGGAGTTATTGCAGAGACCAACAGTTTGTGAAGGAATTTTGCTTAACAGGCCAAGGAGATAGACAGAGTTGAGGGCTGCCAAGATTTGCCTGTGCGGAGCTTAAGTCAGTCGCATTGTTTTCAGCTAAACTTCATTTGAGGGGAGAATTGAATAAGTTGGACAGCAAGGAAGAGTCTTATTTTCATTTTTTAATCTTTCAGAGGACCCAAGTGGTGTTTCTGGTGACTATTCAGTGTATTATAACTATTTTTATACTGACTGAATCATCTATGTAAATGAATCTATTAGCAGTTTGTTAATTCTTCCATATCTAGAAAAGAATTTACGAGATATTTCATAGATGTCATATATGTATTTTAAAATCCATGTAAAATAATGTAGCCTATTTATTTTCCTATGTTACTATTTTTCCCTTTTGATTTCCCTCTAGCATCTTTTGTATTATCCCTTGATTCCTTAAAAATGCATTTGCCTTGTTGCCTCAGTGTAAAGGAAGAAAAAGATGATCATTGGATTATTTGCAAATCATAATAAAGACCAATATTTGCAGACTTTGGATTGGAAAATATTACTCAACATCTTAAGATTCATCAGATTACTTTTTAAGAATTCTCAACACATTTGAATAGAAAATGGTAAATTATAACACCTGCATCTCACTTTACCCTCAAGTTCATTTATTTTTTTAAATTAGGAAAATCTTTGTTGCTAGGGGCGACTAGAATATTTTTGTCTTTCTAATTTAAATAATTTTTGTCAGTTTACCAAACTCTTTTGGAGCTCCCCAGTAGCTTTGCAAATATATGAATGATTTATTACTGAATCCTTATAAAGTGATTTTTGAGTTTTACTTGACCTTACCTTTTTTAGCCAAGGCTAATTTTTTCACAGTTGTATTTGAAACTTTCTCTGCTAAGCTTTTCATGGCGTCTTGTGGGCCAAGTTATCTTTGTTTCAGGGAGGAGAGATGAGCTATTTCCACATTCCTTTCTTCAGGTGGGATGATCCTCTGGAGGGAAATACATATTCATTCAGTAATTGACAGCTAAGTGCCCAGCCAGCCCAGGGTCATGTCCCAGTCTCTTGACCATTGGGTGGAAGTTCTGTGCAGATAGTCGGATGAATGTACTTTGATCATCCTAGGTGACCTGGTGGCCTTCCCACGGACAAGGCAGGGGTGTGTTAACATTGCCCCTTCTAATATTCCCGTTCCCATTCATTATGGTTTGTGTTGGGAGAAGTAGAAGAGGAAGGAGGGACATTTGAGGCTGTAATTTTACCTTCCCCCCAAAAAGCCATGTGGTAGTTAAAGAAAAGAAATGCACGTCAGGAGCTACTCTGTGAAGGAATTCTGCACCTATTCTTCATGCAGTCAGTATCTCAGCTGGCTGACCACGCCTTGGAAAGTAGTTGCACCAGTGTCCACTCCAGAGTGAGAACAGCCCGGGGACTGGGTTTAGAGGCAGGTCCCACTCTAGTCTACCTAGGTCTGAGAGCCTCCATTTCATCCCTGGTAAAACAAGTGAGTTTTGTCATTTCTATGTTTCTTTCCAGTGGGAACACTTTATATTTTATGTGATAGGACTATATAATCAGAGCTGTTTACCATTTTAATAGCTATATTGAGATATAATTCACATACTGTACAATTCATACGCTTAAAAAGTACAATTAATAACATTCCATTGTATGGCTATAGCACATTTTATTTATTCATTCATCCAATGATTGACATTTGAGTAGTGTTCACTTTTTTGTTATTACGAGTAATGCTGCCGTGAACATTTGTATGCATGTGTTCTGTTTTCATTTTTGTTAGGGATATACCTAGGGGTGGAATCGCTGAGTCATGTGGCACTCTATCTTTCACCTTTTTTTTTTTTTTAAATAAATTTATTTATTTTTGGCTGCGTTGGGTCTTTGTTGCGGTGCGCGGGCTTCTCATTGTGGTGGCTTCTCTTGTTGTGGAGCACAGGCTCTAGGCATACGAGCTTCAGTAGTTGCAGCACGTGGGCTCAGTAGATGTGGCGGATGGGCTTAGTTGCTCTGTGGCATGTGGGATCTTCCCGGACCAGGGCTCGAACCCATGTCCCCTGCATTGGCAGGCAGATTCTTAACCACTGTGCCACCGGGGAAGTCCCTACCTTTCACCTTTTGAGGAACTGCCAAATCGTTTTCCAAAGCAGCTGCACATTTTACATTCCCACTAACAGTGTATAAGTCTCCTAATCTCTCCACATCCTCTCCGAACTTGTTTCTATCTGTCTTTTAATTTTAACAATCCTAGTGGGTGTAAAGTGATTTTGATTTGAATTTCCCTGATGATTAGTGATGTTGAGCATCATTTCATATGGTTATTGGCCACTTGTATATCTTCTGTTTAGCAGAAATGTCTGTTAAATCCTTTACCCTTTTTTCATTTAGTTTGTCTTTTTATTGTTGAGTTGTAAGCTCTTTATGTATTCTGGACACAAGTCTTTATTAGATACAAGATTTGTAAATATTTTCTCCCATTCTGTGGGTTGTCTTATTTTTTTGATGGTGTCCTTTGAAGCACAGAAGCTTTAAATTTTGACAAAATCCAATTTATTTTTTCTTTTGTTGTTTGTACTTTTGGTGTGCTAAGCAATCATTGTCTAACCCAAGCTCATGAAAATTTACTCTAAGAGCCTTGTAGTTTGAATTCTTACGTTTAAGTTCTTGATTCATTTAGGCTAACTTTTGTGTATAATATGAAGTAGGGGTCCAGCTTCATTCTTTTGAATGAGGATATCCAGTTGTTCCCAGCATCATTAGTTAACAATTCTTTCCCCCTTTGAATTATCATAGTACCTTTTGGGAAAATCATTTGGCCATAGATGTAAGGGTTTTTTTCCTCTGAACTCTCCACTTGGTTCCATTGATCTATATGTCTATCCCTGTGCAAGTACCACACTGCCTTAATTACTGTAGCTTTGCATTGTTTGCAACTGAGAAGTGTGTGTCTTCCAACTTTGTTCCTCTTTTTCAAGATTATTTTAGCTGTTTTTGGTTCTTTTGCAGTTTATTTTTATTGTGATAAAAATATCACATAAAATTTAATAACTTAATCATTTTAAATATATAGTATAGTAGTGTTAGCTGCATTTTGCTGTGCGAGAGATTGTTAGAACTTTTTCATCTTGCAAAATGGAAACTTACATCTATGCCTATTGAACAACTCCCCTTTTCCCCTCCCCATAGATGCTGGCAACAACCATTCAACTTTCTAAGAATTTGACTGCTTTAAATACTTCATATAAATGGAATCATGTGGTATATATCGTTCTGTGACTGGCATATTTCACTTAGCATAATGTCCTCGAGGTTAATCCACGTTGTAGCACATGACAGGATTTCCTTTTATTTAAAGGCTGAATAATATTTAATTGTATGTATATACCACATTTTCTTTACCCATTCATCCTTAGATGGACTTTTAGATTGAGTCCACTCCTTGGCGATTGTGAATGATGCTGCAGTGAACATGGGTGTGCAAATAACTCTGCAAGATTCTGCTTTCAATTCTTTTGGATATATATCCGGAAATGGAGTTGCTGGATTATATAATAGTTCTATTTTTAATTTTTTGAGGAACCTCCTGTTTTCTGTGGCTGCTGCCCCATTTTACATTCCTACCAACAATGCATAAGGGTTTCAATTTCTCCACATCCTTGTCAATGCTTGTTACTTTATGTTCTTTTGATTTTTATTTTCTTTTTAAATAGTGACCTCACTAACACATGAGAGGTTATATCTCATTGTTTTAATTTGAAGTTCCCGATGATTAATGATGTTGAGCATCGTTTTATATGCTTGTTGGCCATTTGTATATCTTCTTTGGAGAAATGGCTGTTCAAGTCCTTTGCCCATTTTTATTGGATTATTTTATTTTTGGTTGTTGAAATGTAAGAGTTCTTTATATATTCTTGATATTAACTCCTTATCAGAAATATGGTTTGCAAATATTTTCTCCCATTCAGTAGGTTGCTTTTTCACTCTGTTGATTACTTTCTTTGCTGTACAGAAGTTTTTAAGTTTGATGTAGTCTTATCTGTCTATTCTTTCTTCTGTTGCCCTTAGCAGTTTACTTTTAAAACTCAGAATTATCTGATCCTCAGAAGCGTAAAGGCTACATTAGGAAAATACATCTATTGTTTGGGTAAAAAACTCTTGGTGATACTCCAGGGGACAAGAAATATGTCATTTAGTAGCCAAAAGATGATGGCTCTTAGCTCCCTGTGAAACACCCTGGGTTTGCTTTGATGTTTCTTAATTATCATTGAGTTTAAAAGCATTCTAGGTGTTCTATATAAGAGATACACTTCATACCCTGGAGGGTGGAATTAAGTACCTAGAAATAATTGTTTTTAGTTTTATAAATAACTCAAAAGGAAAGGAAAAAAAAACATTATTGAGAAAATTTGTCTTCCTAGATATTCCATTGTAACTAAAAAACACCACCAGTGATTAAAGCTAAAAATTACTGTATGATCTCAAACCCAAACTAACTGGTCCAGTTACGTTTTAAATAAATACCACATTCAAATCTGGCATGGCACATTTGGAGACATGAGCTTATTTTAAAGTTTACCTGACAAATTTTGTAATTAATATACCTCATCGTTGAGCTAGAGAAGCTTGAGAACAAATGAAAGATAACGTAATTTGGGGGCAGCTATGTTGTATCATTGGTGAATTAAAAAAAAAAGTTTATTCCTTTTTAAAGTTCTAATTTTTCTTTATTCATGCTAAGAAACAACTCTGTTTATCTCCATCTAAAGTAATTGCTTTCCTAGTATTCTGATGAGCCGTTCTTGCTTAACTACATTGTCTGGTTTTGGCCTTTTGCCAGTTAGTTTGGACAAAAGTTTCATTATTCATTCAGTATCAACTATTAATTAGATGGCTAACTGATCAAATATATATGTGGAGAGTATGTATTTTCCTCCCCTCATCAATGTTTACCTAAGTTACATAGATAATAATTAGCCAATTTTAAATTGTATCTTATGACATACAATTACTTTTCTCCTGGTGAAAATTCTATAGAGGATTTACAATCGTTTATAAAAATTGTATGGTAGAAAATCTTATATTTACCATACACTTGATTTTTGGTTATAATAAATTTCATTATACCAAATGACACAGTTTTTATTAATGTTGAGCAATAAATCAATGCTACTTTTCTGTTTCACATGTTTTGACGTGCTCATGTGTATCTTGTTTTATATATATGGAATGACAAAATCATGTGTCCTATTATGGTATCTTTCATGGTTTAAGGACATAAAGTATGTAATTACCTGGAAAAATACAGCCATACAAAGAAAGTCCATTCATTTCTCTGTCCTATGGTATTTAATCTCCCTGTAATACACATTTTACTCTAGTGGATTAGGGAAGTTTTTTTGTGTTAACACGTCTGTACGCTAACAGGTAAGCTTATGGAAGTACAATATGATAGTTCAGTTTTCCTCTCATTCAAAATGGTGATAGGAAACAAAGCATAATATTTGTTCATACTGGTTTTTGATAGACTAAAACATTAATTTCACTTCAGAGTACATTAACTCTGAATAATATGAAAAAGTAGATAAATATTTTTTAAACTCAAATTCTGCCACGTGTTAAGCCATATTTTTTACCCTGTAAGTGTCCTTTGCAAAACATATTTTCACATAAAGGATTTATGTGTGTTCATTGGTCTTTGCAGCTTCGCTTATGTCCATAAACAGCAACCAGTCACTGACATGACATTTCTGTGTACAGAGGACAGTGATAATTAGATCTAATGAAATGTGTGTGCGTGTATGTAGGTAGAAGCATCAGTGACAAACTGATAGTCTGCAACTTCCTTATGGGAGAGGGAGAAAGCAGAATAATATCGTTCACTGAAATTTTGTTTTTGGGTGTGTGAGGGGGAAGGGTTTGACACATGTGTGCATTTTCATACTGCAGAAATACCTGGTACAATATTTTTTGTAGTTTTAGGTATATGTATGGATAACAGGGATGAATATTGAGTGTATCATTGACTATTTCATTAATATTGTCAAATTGTGTTTCAAATACAGATATGCCAAAGTAATCTGTTAACAGCCAGCAGGTAACTGTTTGTTACTATATGTAGAATAACTTGCTGTAGATTTGCATGAAACATTAGATAGTATACTTATTCTGTAAAAGTAAAAGATGCTTTTGAAAATGATCAGGTTTTTATGTTCAAGCGGTACATTTCACATAGGCATGGGAGTTGTGGTTGTCATCATTTTCCACAGCATAACACAACTTTTAAGTATTTTAGATTGTAATTAAACAGGCGATTGCATTTCTGTGATACACATGACACTCTGTTCTGCACTGTATGTCTAACAGATGAAGTAGAAGTTCTAACCCTAATATAAAGGAGCACAAAATTCATTGGCAGGAGGGTATTCATTATCTTGAAAGAATAACCATGGTCCAGGGGACTCCACTGGTCTTTGTATGTTTAGAAATCTAATTTTGTCAATATACGCTTAAAAGAGATCAGTCCTTCCTGGACTCATTCAGCTGTTCACTGACTGAGGGGTGGAGATTACATACCCACACGTGCATGCCTGCACACACGCCATGTGAACATGTGTATACCTACATACCTTATTAGGTGAAATACTTCCGTACGCCTATCGGCATGCTTAGCACATTCTCTCCTTTGCAGGCAAATTTAAGTAGGGAGTCAAATCATAATCCAAATGTTGCTCATTGCTTTATGAACTTGGAATTTGATCAGAGAATATTAGGGATGGAGGTGGAGGGTGTAAGGGCCTCCTCCCGCTGTAGAGAAAACCTTCCAGTGGCCTCTGTTTACAATGCACCCTTCAGACTCCTCACTCCTGGACTGTGCTTGGAAGAGCATTGACAAAATTGACCCCTGTTGCTTTTTTTCTTCTTCCCATTCACCTTCTGACTGATAAATTCTTTTTTCTCTGGATATGTTAATATTCTCAAGCAGATATTAGGCAACTGTCCTGGGAGCTACTTGTTAAGGTGACTTTGCATCTGTTTGGTTTTTTATGGATCTAATGCAGATGGCAGTCCCATTTCATTCATTTTAAATTTCTTGGGAGATAATTCATGCTACTACCTTACATGTAATGTATTTTGTATATGGGTAGGTGAGAATGGTGCGAAGCCACAGAATAAGGCTGCAGTTTCCCGGAGGAAAAAAAGATGTATGTTGTTGTTTTTTAAAATAATAAAGCTTAAGACCAGTTAAATACCTTTTAGAGAAAGTTTCTATTGTTTAATAATACCTTGTAGAGAAAGTTTCTATTGTTTAATAATACCTTGTAGAGAAAGTTTCTATTGTTTAATAATACCTTGTAGAGAAATATCATGATTTGAGATTGTCCTTATATATAGGTGGAATACGCTGCAGTTGAGAAGTCAGTAAGGGGGTGTGTGTCTAATCTCTGCATCTATTTTCTGTGTGATAGAAAAGTTCCTCGATTACTTTGGGATTCTCTTTTCCATAATACAGTTAGAGCCAAGATTAGATTTTAAAGATTCTCAGTGTTTCACATTGTGTGATGTTCAACATCTCTTTACTATTTCATGGGTGCCAAAAAGGACCAAAAAGTTAAATCTGTACCTTTGACTTCACATTGGTTGATTCCAGCAACTTCCCAATTAGTTTCTTTTTTTTTTTTTACTTTAGTCTTTTGTTCCCTTTAGAACACTTTAATACCAATTAGATTTTGACTACAGAGAAGCATTTGTTAGGGGAAGAGAAGGTAGGAGGATAAGGCACTGAACATCCGCTGAGCCTGAAGGATAGATGTTGGTGGACAGGGAGCCTCCTGTTGGCTGTGGTTTCCTTAGATCTAGTCCAGCTTTCATCCTTGCATCACTATTTCAGTCTGCAGTCTGTAAGTTTCAGAGCAGTTGTGGTACGGTTGTGTAGTGTGAGAATTTTCTTATTTAAACTTATAGGGTTTAATGTATTCCAAATTTTAAATTTGAAAAAGTGTCAGCACCAAAAATTAAATGAGGGTGGTGATGGAGAGAATGGAAAAATTGCACAGGAAATGTTGAACACTGATAAAAATATAGTTAGAAAAATACATTGAAAAACAAAGGGTCAGTTAAAATGAGTGCCATGAGACTTAACGTTTATGTGACTCCCCAACCTCCTTGCTCACCACGTTTTTCCTCAGGATCTTTCAGGGTCTCCTCCTCTTGTGCCCCTCATCTACTGGGCAAGTCCTGTTAGATCTGTCTCCTGACTTCCACCCATTCACCATCACCCTGGTCAAAGCCCTACCACCCTTTACCTGGAATACCGCAGTAGCTTCTATTTGGCCCAGTGCTTCCATTCTTGCCTCTGTCCTGCCCACTACACCCAGAGGACTCTTTACGGAGAAATCACTTCCCTATCACAAAACCTTCCAGTGTCTTCTTCCATCTTACCACACCTGCAGTGAAGTCCGAACTCCTGCTGTGACTGAAAAGGATACGTAAGATGTAATCCTGGCCCAGTGCTCCAAAATCATTTCCTACCACTGCTCACTCTGCTCCCATAATCCTGACCTTCTTGCTGTTCACTGAATATGCCAAATTCCTACCTTCCTTAGGCCTTTGTACGCACTTTTCCTCTGCCTGGAATGCTCTTCTTCCAGATTTTTGCATGGCTTGCTCCCTTATTTCATTCATGTCTCCTCGAAAATGTTATCCCTTCAAAGAGAACTTACTGACAGCTTTCATCCCCCAGCTGTCTCTCCACCCTGTATGTTTCTCTGACCTCTATCCCTGCTTCTTTTCTTCATAGCATTTATCACCACTAGAAAAGATACTTAATTTGTTTACTTATATGTAGTTTATTATTTGTCTTCCACCTTCCTGCCAGGATGCCAAACTCCATAAGAACAGGGACCTTTGCCTGTCTTGTTAATTTCTGAATTTCCGCTTCCTGTAGCAGTGCCTGGTATGAGAAACACTCAGCAGATGTTTATTGAGTGAATGAATATACCTGCATATGATTTTCCTTGTAATCATTAACAGATTTTTTATCGGTTTTTATTGGATCTTAGTTATTACTTGGAGGGTTATTTATGGTATTTGCTGTTGCAATTATCTGAACTGCTTATTGGAGCAGTGGTTTCCAGAGTAGATGTAAACACCCCAAGAGGTATGCAAAAGTCATCCTATAAGATCTGGGGAAAATGAAATTTGATTTACTCATTCTCCGATTTTTATATTTGTGTTTTGTAGTGTGCATGGTATCTTATAGTACATGTATAAGAGATACATTGTGCAATCAAATTTGACACTATGGATTGAGCATGATCTGGGCCACAATGGTTAACTTTGTTTAAAGCAAAATATATCTCCGTAATCAGGCTTTTCACAGATGTTGTGCATTTGAGTAATAAGGTGGTGATACCACTCGTGAGAATGTGTAAATTCTTTCCCATTATTCAGAAAATTGTACAGATCTAATATTGGGTTGGGAGTGAGATATATGTAATTCAGCACACATGTGTGTACTGATAGATATTCCTTAATATTCAACTTCTGGTAGAATTTTCAGGTATGTTGAGTTAAATTGCTCCTGTAATGGGGCCCTTTGTACCTGCACTAACCCATATGAGGAGGTATGTTGAGCCATTTTAAGTGATGATTCGAGTTTGCTGGCTACCTGATTGGTCTGTTTGGGGTGATCTGTGTTTTTGGTTGATTTTTGAATATTTCTTTTGTGTCATTTTTAGTAATTTAGGCCTTTTAATGAAGCTTAACTGGTTACTTTGGTGACTTCACTTTTTTTTTTAAACAGGTTTATTGAGATATAATTCACATACCATACAATTCACCATGTTAAGTTTTACAGTTCCATTTTGTAATTACAATATATGCATTTGAAGACACTATGGGGAAATAAATAAATGATAAATTTAGAATTCAGAAGGAAACCTAGTTAGGTATTCATTTTAGTACCTTCTCAAGTTAAAGGAAGTTTTATAACATTTGAAGAACTTGTTAATAAAAATTTGATAAGATTCATAAACTTGAGTGAAACATTAAAGTAATTAATATACTAATAAATGCGCTAAGGAAACTTGAAAACCAAAAATAAGTAGATACAAGTAAGTATTATTCTGTATAAAATAGTCAGCCTAGAAGGTCATACACTGATGTTAGCTTAAAATGTTTTGGAGCTCATCATTTGGCGTTGGGTTTGGACAGCCTGTATCTAATTCTTCTAATTATCTTCAGTGCCAGCAAATTTTCTGTGACAAAAGTTTTGGTTTTCTGAATTGTCTAGAAGTTAAGCCTGATGAACATGGTGGGTGATAAAGCCAAATAATTCTATTTTTGGTAAGAAGAAAATTGGCACAGTTGATTTTTCTCATATAACTTATGAATTGGCTCTGGAAATAGTCACAAAGGAAAAATTCCAGAAACGTTTTGAACAATAATAGTAGTGTTGTTGGAATGAATGCAGTGTCCTGAGGTGACAACTGAGACACATTGACTATTTTTCCCCACCAATAATGGAACTTCCTATTAATATCCATAGAAACTCATTTGGTTCTAGGAGAACCGGTGGGAGATTTTTTTGCATATATAGATTCATACATGCATGCTTACAAACATTTTTCTAACCATCAAATTGTGTTAATATTTTGTGGTCTTATGCAACTGGGCTGGACGTGGCAAGTACCCGATGGATTGTACTTCAGTGTAGATCTTGTGAAATCTGAGTAAAAGTATTATAGGTTGTGGCCTGAGGAGGCCTCTGAAGGCAGAGACGATCAAGGAAAATTTTACCTAAGATGTGAGACTGTGTAAGTGCTCCATGATATTAAATGGTTTTATGTAGCAATCTTTGGCTAGAAATTAGAACGATTGTCACATAGCTTATATTGTATACTTTGTCTTAGTTTCAGTAAATCTGTATATGTGGGGCATAAATAAATACTCAAGACATGAGAAATGAGAAAGCAAGTGAAGTACAAATTTGTGCACATAAACTGTTTCTGAGGCAGTCTTGTCTATACTGACAGATGACAGAAGTCAAAGGAAAGAGTAGTTGCGAAAGGGGAGTATGATTTTATTTTGTTTTTTATGCTTTAAGATTTGTTTTTGAATTCCTGTAAGTTGTAGTTTCAGGTGACACTTATCAGTTTATGATTACTTTCTGGTTCTCAGTTGAGAAATGCACTAGTTATACCTTCTCGGAAAATGCTGTGTTGTAAACTTTCTTCCAATTCATCTTCCAACCTCTTCTCCACAGCACAAAACACTAATTTTGCGTGGAATCTGTAGATCTTGGCATAATTTTATTGTTAAAAATATTAAAAGCAGTTTTGAAAAATAAGTTTATTTTGTGAAGTCACACCCACACCCTATCTTGAAGTTTGTAGAAGGTTTTTAAGAATGAGAATTCAAGAAATAAAAAGGAATGAAAGAAGTTTGACTCCAGAAAAGCTAACTTTAGATGTTTCTGGATTCCCCCAGAGTTCTCTGAAACTTTGGAACTTTCTGATTTGAAAGAAAGTTAAGACCAACTGGTATTAGAAGTAAACAGCTGTAAACTGTTGGGTGTTTTCTTTTAGCCAAACCCAAAGTGAACTTATACATACGTAGTTTACTAAAGCTTTTTACATAGTTCTGTGAAGGTAGAGAGGGCGCTGAGCAGGCCCTGTTATATAGAAGGTGAAAAGCTCTGCTCGACCAAAACATGAGTGCATCATTAATACTATCTTTGTAGGAAACACATGTGCTGTCTTCATGGACCATTTGGCCCATGAGATGGGATTTGTCATAATTCATCGTCATGTATGATGACTCCTGTGGGAGTGTAAGGTCTAGCTGGATGGGTTCTCCATGTTTTATCTTGTTCCAGGGTGGCTTATTATACTCGAGAATGCACTTAATTAAAAGCTCTGTGTTTTCCAACACCCATTCACAATACCTACACCTGACTTTGTCCATGGAATTTCATATGCAGATTGAGGGCAGTCATGACTTGGAAGATGGAAGCTGTCAGACTTGAAATCTACTTCCATTTTTTGGTGTCATCTCTTTACCATGAGATATTGGACCTTTCTAGTTTTTTTGGATTAGTATTCTCAGGAATAGAAATTTATATTTGATAAGAAACTAAAGAAAAGAACCATTTATTAATATTGGATATTTCTCAGAATATCATGAGATTGAGTTTTGTTGTGTTTTTATAAACTACTGCATCATAAATTTCTTTTTAATAAAATCTTTGACTGAATCCAGGCCTAAACCAAGACCCTTTCTTAGAAAAGGGAAGTTTTGGAATATTTCATGTTATAATTCTTTGAGATCAAACACAGTAGGATCTTACAGAATTTCAGTTTTTTATGTATGTATGTAATCTGTTTCTTTCTTAAATTTGCCCCTCATTTGAGTGCAGTCATACTTTATTATAATCAACTGTTTATACAGCTCTCACATGCTGCTCTGTAGATTCTTAGGTATATAATTATGAAATTTTCGTCTTCCTATCTTTATCAAGGAATAAATTATCCTAAGTGGATCATAATTTAGTAATGTACTTATTTAGTAGTTTCATGTTTTAATTTTTAAAGCTCTGCTGAAAGATTCTGGTTTGTGGCTGTCTCGGCAGTATATCTTGGACAGACTTTTAATGGTCAAAGTTAAATTGTACTGCCTTGTATATTCCATTTTTAGAAATTAGTGTTTCATCCCTGATTGAGAAATCCAAGACTAGGACTATCAAACTTTTCTAAATGTGTTTAGCCAACATGCAGCCTTCTTTGAAAGGTGATTCTTTTTCACCAAATGAATTTTATAAAGTTAGCTTCCTTAATTTGTAATGCAGGCGCAATGAAAGCCGCAGGGTGTTTTTTTTTTCCCTGAGAAATCTTTAAAGAGATGTTTAAACAAATCAAAATATGCTTATAACTTTAAAGAAATAATTTGCTGTGGCAAGTTTTAAATTAAAAAAAAAAGACATATACATACATGCACACACACACACACACACTGCATAACCTCTCTTTGAGTCTTTGGTTTAAGTCCTCTGTCATATAATGCCAAAAACTTTGAGCTGCGTGTGTGTTGAAACATGTATGCCTGTCCTAGTGTCATAACTAATTATATCTCTCGTATGCTTACTTCTAGTAATTGGAAAGTAGACCTACCGCAGCAGAGGATTTTAGTTTTATCTTGAGGACCTGCTATAGAAATCAAGTTTTCGACCATTCAGTAACTTGACATTGTAAACTGATATTACTGTTTTAAATATATCATCTACTTTGTGTTTTGCAGAAATAGTGTACTGTAAAGGAAGAAAAAATTCCAGTGGTTCTTAAAAACACATCTGTCTTTAGCAGTAATAATAAACGCTAATACTGACTCACTTTGCAGTTTTGACTGCGATAGTTCGTTTATAAATTGGAAATTGACAGTCTAGTGTTGTGATAACAAAATGTTATTGGATTTCTCTTTCTCAAAGTTTGTCAGAAGGTTGTAGCTACTGGCAAACCTGTTGGTGCTTTGGTCACTTAATCTTCATGGATGGGTCTAAAATAATTCGGGGCTCATTCTATGAAAATGCATTGAGTAGAATTTTCACTGACTAGTTTAGAAATCCTGTCTTGGACATGCTTGTGACTGGGGCAGCAAACAGTGTGTAATATGCACCAGCATGTATGAAAATATGTGGTCCTTGTCCCTGCCTGCTGCAAGAGGACTTTACCCGGCTTCAGGCTCTGAGCTGCAGTCTTGACGCAATTAAAGTCTTTAGGGCTGGGAGCAGTTAATGCTGGTGATAGATTGTGGTATTTAGCGTTGTGCTGTGTTCCCTGGTGAGCTAGTTCTGTAGACTTACAGGATTCTAGTCAGAACTTGGGAAAGACTCTACCAAAGAATTTGTGGTGATTAAATACTTTTGAAAGCAAGAAATACAATGACTTTTATTATTAACAGGCAGACCTATTGGGCTTTGCTTAAAGAAATAGTGAAAAGATGATGCAGTTCTGTGATTGATAACTGTTTAAAGTTTAACATGGAAAATTTTCTTTTCTCATTAAGTTAAAGTATTCCTAGCTTTGAAGTTTCTTTCCTTTCATTCTTTCATTATAGTTGAAAATAAAACTCTGCAGTTCTGTATTTCCAACTTAACTCTGTCTTCTGTATTTTATACTAAATCAGTTTTTATAAATTCTGCGTTGTTTCTGTCCTCTGGTAACTTAAGTATGCAGAGGCATTGAACTTGAACGTTTTGTGCTCTGACATGTGGGGTTTGGATTCTTGGTATAACTCTTCTGTTTTGAAAACTGAACTCCCAGTGGTTTCTTTCTAATCAGTATATCATGACCTGTTACATTAAAAAGTAAGATGGTCTAAGCCATGTAACTTTTGAAGACGGTGACTGTAAGAAGCATGCATGAAATAATGAAAGTCTTTACATTTTTTAAACGTTCATTTCTCTTAGAGTTTTTGTGGTGTCAATCAAATGAATGCCAGTGTTTGGTTTTAAGAATAACTGACGGTGGAAATCTGAATTTGCAGCTGATGGGCCCCATAAGGCAGAGGGTTATCTCCAAACGTGGGGCATCCTGGCTGTGTGTGACAGCCTTGGCGTCCAGCCTGACTGATGGAAGCAGCTTCCCACTCATCAGTTGGCTGTGAAACACTGAGTTGGGGAAGATGTTACAGCTTGTCTGGGTTCTGGACCTGGGGGTGCTGCCACCTCCATGGGGTGTTTGGAAATCTTGGGAGATGGTTTTGTTTGTTACAAATGAGTGGAATTGGAGTGCCGCCTGCTATGTCGTGGGCCAAGGACACCTCATTGTCCCAGCCGCAGAAGAATTTATCCTCAGTGATGACTTGTTCTGCCCAAAATGTCAGTGCCTCTGCTGGGAATCACTGGATAGTTATTGATATGAAAAAAAATAAAAATATTGGTAAAAATGATTCGCTTTCCCCCTAGAATTGCCACCTGACTTTTTTTTTTTTTTTGGTTGCACTGTACAGCTTAAGGGATTTTAGTTCCCTAACCAGAGATTGAACCCAGGCCCTGGCAGTGGCAGTGCTGAGTCCTAACCACTGGACCGCCAGGAAATTCCGACCTGACTTTTTTTGCGGTACGCGGGCCTCCCACTGCCGTGGCCTCTCCCGCTGCGGAGCACAGGCTCCAGACGCGCAGGCTCAGCGGCCATGGCTCATGGGCCCAGCCGCTCTGCGGCACGTGGGATCCTCCCGGACCGGGGCACGAACCCACGTTCCCTGCATCGGCAGGCGAACTCTCAACCACTGCGCCACCAGGGAAGCCCCGACCTGACATTTTTTTTTAAAGGAATGTTTCCCTCCCCTCCCCTCCTTTCCCCTTTCCTTCCCTTTAGTGTAGTTGACCCTTGAACAACACAGGTTCGAACTGCCTGGATTCACTTATACACCGTTTTTTTTCAGTAGTTAATACTACAGTTCTACATGATTTGAGGTTGGCTGAATCCTGGATGTGGAACCAGGGATATGGAGGGCCAACTATAAGTTATTCTTGGGTTTTTGATGGTGTGGAGGGTTGGTGCCCCTAACCCCCATGTTGTTCAAGGATCAGCTTTCTATACTTGATTGCAGCTTAACAAATGGAACCCCAAATTCCGCTTCTTAATGTTCTTGAGTAAATTGATTTCTAAAGGTATATGGATATTTTATACACTTGGCATACTAAAAATGTTTAGTTGTGAGCTCCCAAGTCAAACCCAGATAGACCCATTTATGCAAATACCCATTGTATTGTATGTCAGTGTTTGGCAGATGAGCGCATTATATAAGTGTGTTGAAACTCATGTCTCTAATTTTTTTTGTAATTAAAATAATTATCTTTGTGAGAAATTGCTATAGATTTAAAGAATTTTTAAGTCAACAGAAAAACATTAGACTAAATAAAACCAGAATTTGATAAAAAGAAATATTTTCACATATTCATTACTTTCTCATGTCAGTACCAGTTTTGAAATTTGACTGGAAATTTCAACATAAGGCCCTGTTTTTGAACAATATTCAGTCTGGAATCACTATTTAATATACAGCATAGTACAGAAACATTCTCTTCTCCTTCCACACACATTCATAGTCATGTGGCAACCTTAAAGTAGCTCAGAAACATTTAATAAAACCCCCTTAGTCGGTAGTAGTTTTCATTTATGAAAAAGCAGTTTAGGTGTGTGTGTTAGTGTGCAGCTTTAGAATGGCCATAAGTAATGTCTCAACACAATCCAAGGATAATAAATCAGCCCTTTTTTGGGCTTCTAACAAGAGTTTTGGCTTTGGTGTTGGAATGACCTGCATTTGGGACCTTTTTTTTTTTTTTTTTTGCGGTACGCGGGCCTCTCACTGTTGTGGCCTCTCCCGTTGCGGAGCACAGCCTCCGGACGTGCAGGCTCAGTGGTCATGGCTCACGGGCCTAGCCGCTCCACGGCATGTGGGATCTTCACAGACCAGGGCACGAACCCATGTCCCCTGTATTGGCAGGTGGACTCTCAACCACTGCGCCACCAGGGAAACCCTGACCTGCATTTGAATACCGATACCTCTACTTACTAAGGTAGAATCTTGTTGTACAAATTCCTTTACCTATTTATTTATTTCTAATTGTGGTAAAAAAAAAACACATAATATAAAATTTATCCTCTCATCCATTTTTTAAGCGTAAGTTCAGTAGCATTAACTATATTCATATTTTTGTACCTTTTTATAACACTTTATTTTGAAATAATTTCAGGCTTGCAGAAAAGTTGGAAAAATAGTATAATGAATTCCCATATATCCTTCACCTGTATTTCTCAAATGTTAACATTTACCATGACTATGTAATTTAAAAAATTGAGATATAATTTACATACTATACAATTCACCATTTTAAAAAGGGTACAATCAGTGGTTTTTAGTATATTCACAAGGTTGTACAACCATTGCCACTCTTCCATTCTAGAACGTTTTCATCATTTGAAAAGCAAACTATACCCCAAAGTAGTAACTCTCCATTCACCTCTCCACCTAGCCCTTGGCATCCTTTACTTTTTGACCTACTGTGCTCTCTCCTATGAAATATAATAGTATTGCTACCTGGAGTATTTTGAGATAACATATGTGAAAATGCCTCACATGGTGTCTGTCAAAGGCAAGTGCCAAATGCTCATTCCTTTCTTTTCATTTATCATCTGAACAGAAAGTATCATACATAAACCTACATGAATTATTTTAGAAACTGTGATGCCAGTGAGAAGAATGGTTTCTTTTCTAAGAGAAAATTGAATTTTCTTACTAGTTTAGCAGTCAAAAACATAATGGAGGCAGTTACATTAAAATAGCTACGGTAAGGTAAAACAGCCTCTGAAACTCCAAAAAATATGTCCATAACATAGTGTTTTGCAGACATAGGCCAGGGAAAAATCTTTTGCAATGGTTGCCCATCGTGCATGCCAACTTTTTCATTGATTAATCTTTTACTTTGAAGTTTTATCTTTTTTGACACGTTTTATGTGTCCATTGTTTAAACATTTTCAAACTTTGTATGATTGACTTCATAACAAGGCATGTAACTACCACAGTGTAGTAAAACCAGTCAAAGATCATAAGGGTTGCAATTTTATCTTAAATGACAGACAGGTACACCTCATGACCTGATTAGCCTTTGGTGATATGATGGTTTGATTGTGGATGCAGTTTAGCTCAGATACCTGCATTTTGAGGAATGATTAGTTACTTATGGTTCTGATTGCCTTATCTACAAATATTGCAAATGTTCTAAATATTTATAGTGTAGTAGGAAGCAGTATAGGGTAGCATAGGGCTAGAAAGCATATGAGTCAGAAAGGCCTGAGTTTGAATCCCAACTGTGTTATGGGAAGTTTGACAATGGACAGAATTTCTTGAAGTGTCAATTTCCTCATTTGTTAACTTGGAGGGTAATAACCTTCTTTGTATCAGGTGGGAGCAAGGATTAAAGTAGCAATAGTGTGGGTAAGGATCAGCTCAGGGCCTGATATACCATAAAAACTCTTTAAAATGGTAGATGTTATGCACATTTCCTTCTGTGTTGCTTAAAGAAGGGCCTCTATAGTCCTGTGATGCTGATTAATTTATGTGTGACCTTTTTTTATTTGCTTAGAACATTGCATATTAGGTAATTTTGTCTTGCGAAGTATAGAACTGCAGTGTTCGAATGAAAAATCTGAAGAGCAACAAAAATAATGACCACCCTGGCTGAGGTTACAGTGGTGGAACTGGTGGACTCATTTCAACCCAAAAAGCTGATTTTTTTGTTTGATATATTACTTCCTGTTTAAAGTTATGCCTGCCTTTTGTGAAGTAGCTAAAATGTTTTATGGTATTGAAAATAATAAGTTAAGGAAATTGGCCAATTTGAAAGTGCACATCATCTATATGGTAACCCTTCTCTGATGAGAAGTCTTAGTCTTATTTTACAATAGAACTGCTGAATTAAATATGACTGAAATGTTCTTTGGGTGTCAGATTCATAAACATGATTATATATGGTTTTCGTGACTGGTGATGAGCATAGGAGTACCAATTTTTCCCAGTCACTCGACCTGGTAATTCTTTTTTGTTTTTGGTATTTCTCCCTGCCTTAAATTCTTGAATCTAGTGACAAAACTATTTAGTGTGTGTCACAAATCTGTCTGTTTGGAAAGGCATACAGACATCGCAATATTTTGTCATCATGACATTAAAGGAAAAACACTTTTTATAATAGGGTGAATACTTCTGAGCAGAAGCAAAGGTCAAGCTGTAGAGTGAACTTTTGAGTGACAGCTGATGTTAGCATGGCTTAAGGGGGAGATGCCAGGTCAACTCTGGGCATTCATTAGCTTCATGGATATGAAATGACAGTCTCTTTGCCCTTTTATGCCAGGGAATGCTGAATTTTCTAAAAGCAAAAGGGAGAGGAGCATGTGTGGATGCCAAAATGAGATGGTAAGAAATTAAATGATCAGGACACAAAGCAAGGAAGAGTAGGGGTTTAGGGTGTGTGTGTGATAAACATTCCAGATAGGCAGTGTGGAATGGACCAGAAGGCACAAGGTCTGTTTTTTTTCTAACCCGGACTCTGTCACTGACTAACTGTTTGATCTTTGTAACTTTGGTACTTCTTCAGAGCTCCTTATCTGGAGAGCAGACAAAATGAAGGATGGAAAACAGGTTTCTCCTCCCTTGCAATATTGTTAGATCGGTAATGGCTGCTTGAGAAAAGGATTCTGAGACTGCTGTGGGTCATTGGGAAGGAGTTGAGCAGTTTTTGATGACTGTTGTAGGGGCGTGTGTGCTGGCAGGCATACACGTGTGTATGTAGGTATATGCGTCTCATTTGTTGACTAGTCGTAGTTCAGAATCCTTTTCCATTCACATTATGTATCAGAGGTTACATTTTTTTTTTTTGCTGTACGCGGGCCTCTCACTGTTGTGGCCTCTCCCGTTGCAGAGCACAGGCTCCGGACGCGCAGGCTCAGCGGCCATGGCTCACGGGCCCAGCCGCTCTGCGGCATGTGGGATCTTCCCGGACCGGGGCACGAACCCGTGTCCCCTGCACCGGCAGGCAGACTCTCAACCACTGCGCCACCAGGGAAGCCCCCAGAGGTTACATTTTTTATCGCTATAGGGTTGAGATGATCTTTTGTTTTCAAGTGCTTGACTTTAATCATTTTTACATTTTACCATGAATCTTATAGTTTATGAACATCTTCACAGAAAATTTCTCAACATATTCCACAAATTTGAATTATAATTCTTCCCATTGTATAGCGGAGGTAATAAAAGTACCATGGATTTAGGTGTTATGACCAGGTCACAGCACTGTAAAGCCGAGGGGCACAAAACTGGGAACTGAATCTTCAGACTCTAGGTTTTGCATATTTTCACAATATTATGCTTTAGGAGATGAGTAAGCTAGTAATCTTTTGAGTACTTACTATGTTCCAGCTATATGCATTATTATCTCATTTAATCTTTTTAAGCAGCCCACAAACCAGGCATTATTAACATTGTTTATCACTATGGAAAATGAAGCTTCAGAAAAGTTAAGTGGCTTGCAGCAAGTCATCCAACTTGTAAGTGACAACATGAGGATCAGAGTACGGGCCTAAGTCAAGAACCTGAGCTCTGATAACACAATATTCAGCAGTAGAGATGATCTTCTTCTAATTGACCTTTGTACTCCTGCCTGAAGGTCAGTGTATTTCTGCTTTGGGGAGAGAATCATAGGCCACAGAGCCAGCTGCCTAGTAGGCATACAGCGATGGCCTCTGGGAAGGAATGAAGTGGTTGTTGCCTGAGCTAAAGAGTGTACAGCATGCTGCACATAGAGTCACGTGGGGTTCTCTTCTAATCTGCAGATCCAGGTGAATCAAACCTAATAGGTCCCTTCAGAAAAGTAAGCCATCTAATGAACCACAGTTACTTAAGTGGTTGTCGTTAGTTAGTATTTGGTATAGGGCATTCATTTTTATCCTAAGATAACTTTCAAAACTAAGTCATATTTTGGGTTGTAATTTAATACCAAATAGAAGGAAGGTAGGTAAGAAAATTAGTGATGGCGTGTAACTTTTGCCATATTGATACACAACATGATATAAACAGGGCATTAAAAGATGCAGAGCCCTTAGCAGCTAGTGCCAGTTACGAGTGGCTCAGCATTGCTGAAAGCAAATAAGATTGCCTTCAGATGTGCAATATATACAAACTGTTGGAGAATTTTTGCTTGACTTTAAGGAAAGAATACTTAAGTTTCTAATGCCTTTCATTATCTAAGAAAATTATCCAGAGTTGTTAAAGACTTAATCCACTGTTTTAGAAACTCCACATTTTAGTGACTTTTATATATTAGGTCTTTGTATAAGAAGGGACCTATGTCAGAACTAACTACTGTTAGCTCATCTCCACTGACAAACAGAATTAGTTTTTCTTCACATGCGTTCCTCAAGATATTAAATGTAGGAAACCTCTTTGTGGCACACGTAGGCCAACCGATAACTTTTTGTATTTCTTTGTGTCTGCCTGAACCACCATTAAGATTGTCCCTGCCCAAGGGTACGAGTCGTGTTTTATTCATGTTTGAGTCACCAAACCTAGCATAAGCCTGGCATACAGTAATTCCATAAATGTTGAATCAGTAGCTGAAATTCAGTTTTACCTAAGAGCACAGCAAGCTACCAGGTGAAGATCATGTCTACTGTTTGAAGTCTAAGCTGTGGAAATCTGAAAATACACTGGATTTTCCATTCTGCAGTTCATACAGGTTAGCATGTTTTGTTGTGATCAGTTTTCATAGAGGAATCCTCAAAATCTGGAGAGTGAGTGGTAACAACTTGCATTTCTTAGCTTTGTTTTTCCTGTAAAACCTGTCTAGATTTTAATGCCAGAGGTCTGTGCATGAAAAAGACTCCAAAGAAATATTTTTTGATTAAAAATAAGTGGTAAATGGAAACTTTTGTACAATATACAGTAAGTATTCTGTGGGCCTTATTTAACTAGACCTAGACATCTGGTAGGCTGAGCCGTCAGACTTGCACAGCTGCAAAGGACAGTAGTGGATCTTGTTAGGATTTGGCATCTGAATGATCTGGTTGCGTCTTCCACTTTTGGTGTTTTAATCCCACAGATAATAAAATATAGAAATCAGAGCAAAAGTGAAAGAGTGGATGCCCTAGGTGTTTTAAATGATGGGGCAGAGGTGTGATGGCCCTGGTAAGCAGTACCTTGGGAGCCCCCACATCAGGCTACTTGCAGCTCTGTTGTTCTGGTGCCTCATCTTTTTTTTTTTTTTTTTTTTTTTTGCAGTACACGGGCCTCTCACTGTTGTGGCCTCTCCTGTTGCGGAGCACAGGCTCCGGATGCGCAGGCTCAGCGGCCACGGCTCACGGGCCTAGCCGCTCCGTGGCATGTGGGATCTTCCCGGACCGGGGCACGAACCCGTGTCCCCTGCGTCGGCAGGTGGACTCTCAACCACTGCGCCACCAGGGAAGCTCCCTGGTGCCTCATCTTTGAAGTGGTATCACAATACGGTCTTGGATACCTTCCGCTAAAAGTACTTGAAAAACTGTCATTCTGGGGCTTTATTTATCTCATTGCATAGATAATATTTTAGGACCTCCTTTATGCCAGACCTTGCCTTTGGGACTGGAGATAAGTCCCCAAGGACTTGGCAGTCTGGTGGAATTAGGGTTTTCTAAGGTTGTGTTTCATGGTGTTGTGGTTTTATACTACTAAGATCTTTGCTGTGGATCAATTTTTAGCTCCAAGAACATGAAAAGAAAGGAAAAAATAGAAAATGTCTTGTTACTTCTCTATCTCTATGCCTTATACAAACGTGACGCTTTGAATTTACCTAAGTCATCCCCCACATCAGGTGGTAGGACACTGGGCAGGATTTTTTTTTTTTTTTTTTTTTTTGCGGTATGTGGGCCTCGTGCTGTTGTGGCCTCTCCTGTTGCGGAGCACAGGCTCTGGACGCGCAGGCTCAACGGCCATGGCTCACGGGCCCAGCCGCTCCGCGGCATGTGGGATCTTCCCGGACCGGGGCACGAACCCGTGTCCCCTGCATCGGCAGGCGGGCTCTCAACCACTGCGCGACCAGGGAAGCCCCTGGGCAGGATTTTATCATACAAAAAACTTTTCGGGGGCACAGCCAAAATATTCTCACAAGTATTGAACCAGGTGTATAAGTTGACTAACTTCAGACATGTAGTTGTCATTATTAATTTAAGTGGCTTGCTATTACTCAGAATGCTGTGGACAGCCCAAGGACCTTTTCTGATTCCTGTGTAAGCAGGGAAGTTTAATTTGCATGTATATATTGAGGTTGTCTCTTCTACCAAAAACTGAAGAAAATCATCATTTTTACTTTATGGGATTTGTTAGTCCTAGTCTTTATAGCAACTTCACGTTAAACATTGATTAGCAAAGTATCCTCTTTTTGTTCCTGATGGTGAGGGTTCATTAAGGACCTGGGAGAAATTAGGATTGACTGAGTAGAGTTGAACTTAATTAAAAAAATAAGGGAGACATTAAATTATATTCTTGAATCGGTTTTCTTGAATATTTTATTTCCTGGGAAGGGAGGGTTTAGCAAAAGTTTTTAAAAACAAGATAAACTAGAGATTACATCACATTCATGGCCACATTATTGTTTGGGAATCTATTTCATCTGCATATATGCTTTCATGTTTTTAAAAAAGACTCTTCACGGACGGTCCACTTTATATATGGATTTATTTGACTCCATGACTAGTTATTATTGACTATAACTTAAAAAAAAGACCTCTATTCCTTTGTCCAGATCAGAACAAACTGTGTTTGAAAGGGGGGCCATGAGGATACCATGAAAAACCACAGACTTGGCCCACAAAGGAAAGGAAATTAGGGAAAGAAGGGAGCCGTGCCTTTGGTCCCCCCAAATCCTAGTCTGGGAACCATTAGCAGGACCATCTTGCTGTGCGGCACATTCATAGCGTGAAAGGCAATTTCTAAAACTGCTAAAACCAATCCCTGTAGGGTTTTAGAGATTAAACTCACCACCCTGTGTTATAACCAGATGAAAATAATTATGTACCGCAGCCTGCTTCTGAGTGGGGTGAAGTGGATTTCTAGTGCCAGGATTCTTAACTAGGTGAGATGGGTGCTGTGTTTTACTAAAGGCTCCCTGCAGTTCAGAGCCTTATCCTATTAGGGCAAGTCTCAAAACTGGTCAGACTGGGAAAAAACAATACAACTTTAGACATCAGTTCTTTTAAAACCTCTTCTAACTGAAATCTGTGTTTTTTGGCAAGAGACTTAAATCTCATATTTAAAATATAGTATCAAAACTGTACCTTGTGGGCTTCCCTGGTGGCGCAGTGGTTGAGAGTCCGCCTGCCGATGCAGGGGACACGGGTTCGTGCCCCGGTCCGGGAAGATCACACATGCCGCAGAGCGGCTGGGCCTGTGAGCCATGGCTGCTGAGCCTGCGCGTCCGGAGCCTGTGCTCCGCGACGGGAGGGGCCGCAAGGGTGAGAGGCCCGCATACCACAAAAACAAAACAAAAAAACCCTGTACCTTGTGCATACTAGTTTTTTTGCTAAATAAATGTTAAGAGAAAAAAATTTTATAAGCACAAAGGCAGTTTAGGCTCAGATTCTGCCTCTATAAAATAAGGAGAATAATGGTACCTACCTCATGGAGTTGTGGTGGTGTGGATTAAATGAGTTACTATATGTAAAGTGGTTACAAATGTGCTTGGCACATTAAAAAAAAAAAACCCAAACAATTTTGATTGAAAAAAGCAATCATTTGTTGATGGAAATATTCAACAATTTTGATTGAAAAAGTAGACAGTGTTTACTATTATTTTTATATGAAGTCCCTGCTGCTAACATCCCACAAGTGGAGAATTGTTTCTCCATTTGTGTAGAAGGATAGTGCTGATCGTTGCACACGCTGTGTAACTCAGTTCTCCTTTTGAACAATGGCATGAAGTTTGTGATACTAGTGAGTGAAGCTATTATCACTAAATGAGACTCACTGACTAGACTTTTCATAAGTCTTCATGGGTATACATGACTGACTTTGTCCCAATGAACACTGACTTCTGTGGAAAATATTAACCAATCATACACAAGTGAGAATGCCGAAGACACATTACCCACTGTAGAATTATCGACTTCTTAAAAAAGAAATCAAAACTAACAAAGGAAGGGGAATCTGTTACACTATCTTTTTGTGAATTCACTTTTATAAAAATTCCTTGCTGGGCGCTTAATATATATAGGGCAGACACTGTATTAAGCTCTAAGGACTCAAAGATAGGGGAAAAAGAGTAACAATCCCTACCCTTATGGAGGTTACATAAGAATGAGACTAATAACATTTAGATAATCAGGCAGAATTGTGAATGGTAAATGTGGTAAAGTTGGTAAAACAAATGTTGGCTTCCAGATACATGTCTTCTGAATCCTCTAAGGAAGGTATCATTGTTTTTCTCTTCCCACAAAAGAGAAAATGGGCCCAAAGAAGATAGGAGACTTACCTAAGGTCAGGCAGCTGGTAAGGAGCAGTCTAACTGGAGTGTGATTCTAAGCCTTGTGTATTTTTTGTTCATCTGCTGCCGCTGCCACTTATTACAACCAATGTGGGGAAAGAAGGACTTAAGTGTCTATAGTTTATAAAAGTATTTATCTATTTTGGAGTGTTTGAAATAAATGGATGTTGGCCCTAACAAGCAGACTTGGGGATCTCCAAATTTATAACATTGACTCCTTTATTAGTATAGTTAACTCAGGAGTGGAAGATAATTACTACAAATATCAGAATTATTTTGCTTTAAGGGACTTTTGAAACTGTGCAGTGATGTTCAAACCTTTTCTGAGCCTTGGAACCCCTCTCCCTTTTCCAAATGGACTACTACTCAGAACCCCCAGATGTAAATAAAGCATGGGCCACCAAGCATAGTTGGGGGTATCGGGGAAGATTTCCCTGAAGGGCTGTTTGAGCTGAGATCTGAAGGATGGAGAGACATTAGGTTGCTTGGGGGCTAAGATGGAGGGTGCTGAGTGTTGCAAAAGGACCAGCACCCTGAGGTCAGAGAGAGCCTGGGGCACTAGCGGTATGAACAGAGGCTATTGTCGCTGTGGAGAGACTAGAGCAAGGTAAGGCTGGTTAGCCGGTGCCAGACCATGTGAGGGAGGAGCTTGTAGGCCGTGGCGGGGACCATAGTCATTATTCTGGGTGAAATGGGAGGCTGTTGAAGGTTTTAGGCAGGGTTTGCGCTCAGGATTTTTGAAGGGCTTGCTCTGCCACCTGTCAGTCCATTTGAGGTGATCCTCTCTCTGGAGCCAGGGACACGGTCCCATGTGCAATAGTAATGACTCCTCCCTGTGGCATATGTAGCCAAGTAACGAGCAATTCCCAGCATGTCAGCGTCCTGTGATGGGCCTGCAAGGACAATAACATTGAAAAACAGCAGAGAAAAAAAAGTTGCCCTTTACCCTTAGTGAACTAAGGATAAAGGAACCGTAAGGGAATATAGTCAACCATTACTCCCCTGGGGCTAATGACCCCAAAGTTCTCGGCTTCTCAGGCCAGCTTTTTGTTCTCTCCTCTTGGCATTCCATAGCCTGGGAGCACCTGCTCCAGGAAATAGGAAGAAGAATGGAGTTCAAACTCAAAGTGGATATTTTCTTTATTTTTTTTGAACAATCCTGGTAAAATACTTATAGGGACAGAAGTTTGAAATTGTCCAGAAGAATGTTTTTTCGATTTCTTTGTTAATGTTGTCTCTCTTCTTGAGGCTGAGCTTCTGAGAAGAATTCATCCAGGGAGTTCAAATCTGTTCTTGTTTGGGAGTAGGGAGTGAGGTTGGCCGTGGCAAGAGGAGGATGGATTTGTGGGAGGATCTCACTGCCATGAAGGTTTCTGTTCTAATTCTTCTCCAGATAAATAGCTGTGACATGGGGTGAATCACTGAACTTTTATAAGACCGATTCCTTGTCTGTAATAAGAAGGAATGTGGATTCAGGGACTTTTCTCAAGTTGTGTTCAACTCTTCCTCCTTGTTCCTTGTTCTTCCTCTTAAATGCTATGTGAAAAAAAATTATTTTAAAAATTAATGTCCATTGTTAGGTTTTGTCTTCTTGATTTCAGACTCCTTGAAAGAATATTGTTTGTTGTAGTACTGTGGATAGGATTCATTGACTTGTTTTATAGTCAGTGCAGGAGAGGAGTGGATGGTTTTAGAAATTTGTCCCTAAATTGATGACATTATAATAAGCAGATCAAATGTTGCCGTTTGTTCTTGATTAGGAAATCGTTTAGACCTCCAAACTTGGGCAGAACATATTGTGTTCTTTGTGTTCCACTGTGCAGATTGCCTGTTTTTTTTTTTTGGAATTCTGTGCCATTTCATGGCTTCTTTCCCCTTGATATCATGACACATGACTGATGATGTCAAAGAACCTTCTGGATTTTCTTCTTTTCTTCTGTTGGCCTTTAAGTACATGAAATAACATCACATTTTTCCTTTGAAGAGTTCCTTATTTTAAGAACTCACTAAGGAGTTCTTGTTCACATTCTTGAAAATGCTTTTCTCAAGAATCCATGTTTCCTTCTTTAACAGAAATCAGAAAACCATTGCTTTAAAGTCTAGATTTTGGTTTTCATTCATTCCTATAACTTTCTCTTGTTTTTGCTCAAGAAACAGTGCCACATGAATGAAGCCTGAACAGTTCAAAAACTCCTGCAGCCAGAAAACTGCATTGCAGTGTTTTACTCCTAAGCCAGCTGGAATTCTAATAGATTGGCTTGCTGGTAGCCCTCTTAGTTTCTTTTTTTCTTTTCTTCTCTCTGTCTTTTTTTTTTCCTGCTTGAGTATTCAACTTTTCTGGCCTTCCTTAACTTGCTAGTTGTTATGTGCTGGCTTGTAATGCTATACAGAATGGTAAAAGAATTGTTGGTAAATTCTCCCAAGTTTCCTAGATCTTGCTTGATGAGTCTGCTTATCTCATAGTCTGTGCATGTTATAAGCATCACCATTATTTGCTCAGCAGAGTGAAACAGAAAAGCATTAGGAAGAGTCTGTACAGAGCTTCTGCTACTTGTGTGGCATTGTCTAAGAGAAGCTGGTGGTTTGAGAAACCATAACTAACTCATGAGCACTTGATTGGATTTTGAGCACACAGTGAACTAAGGACAGACTATACGTGTGAAGTTTCATTTCAGCCATAGGCTTAATTGTGTGGAGTTCAGCCACCAAATATGTTCATATGGGTATCATATAATTTTTGGAACTTGAATACATTAACTCTAGGTTTCATCCCATTCCAACCTTTTGATGCTCATAAGAACCAAAAAAAAAAAAAAAAAAAAGTCACTGAAAACTGTTACTCCGAATTTGAGGAAAGATCCTGGTGCCTTACTTGCCTTTTCTTATAAAAGTTAACTACAAGTTTTATGTAAGAACTTTTAGATGGAGATGGATAAGAAACATCACATAAATACAAATGCATTCCAGTTCTTGGAATATACACAAACTTTTTGCTTATTGGTTGAACACTAAGGCTAAGGCAAATGAAAATGGTCATTGAAATTCATCCATCTTTTGGACATTTGGCACCTCATTGTACAAATGTGCACATTTATGACTTTGGCTCACAAAAGCTTTAAAATATTTGGCTTTTTATTTGGAAATCTGTCAGCCCTTTTTGAAGTCTTTTAATTTGGGGGGGCGCTAGATTAGACTGGAATAATAATAATGAAGTATGCTCTGCAAATAATTGAAAATACCCAGATTATTTCTTTTTTATAGATTGCCAACAAATTTTATAAATTGCACCTTGGCAATGATTATTTTAGGTTGTCTAACTTGTCAAGAAGTACAGTTTCTGTTGCAAGGAAATAACGACGTTTTCGCTTAGAGGAGTATGAAACATTTTCCACAACTGTGAATCTGTTATTGGTTTCATTCAGCCAGCTGCCAGTGGAATCCAATTTCTAGAAGGCAGAAGCATTGCCATTCACTCTTGCTGTCCTTTCACCTACTTCTTCAAATTTGGAGTCCTTCATCCTCCAAGCATCCTTAGGGTCTTCCTCTGCCAGGTTGAATGTGTGAGTTGCAGGAAGTGAGTTGAAGGTTTGTTCCATTTCCTGCTCTCAGATAATAATTTCTCATAGTTTTCCTTTTCCCTTTGGTGATCTACTTTCAGAATCTGAGTCACTAAATGAGTTTTATCAAAGGAGGAGAATGTACTTAGACATTTAGAAATTGAAAGGGGATTTGTAAGTTGGCAATTGCCTTGAATGAAAGAAGTACCAGGTGAATGCTGCTGTCCCTCAGCCCAAGTGATATAATTTATTGATCTTAATGGGTGTTAAGCATAAGCAATTACATTTCTTAAAGGTGTATTTTATAGAAGTAAATACCTTCCAATACAGTTGTGTTCTTTGTTTAGATCATGTTGGAAAACTACTAGAAATTTCATTGAAATATGATTGTGTGGAGTTTTTGAAAGAAAAATCTGGAGTATGTTGCTTTGAAAAGCTTTTGACATGATTCTAAATTTCTGCATAAACCTTTGTAGCCTTTTCACAGGTGTAAGCATTTATGGGAAGACTAGTGAATTTTTTTTTAATGAATTCTATAAAACTTAAGTCCACAATACAAGCTTTTGGAGTAGGAATAGGCATTAAAAGGTGGTAGATTCACGCACAAGTAGGTGGTTTGTGTACTACAGTAGATACGGTGTTTACTGTTTTCTTGAGGGAGGCATTTTTGTTCCTCTGGGGAAATAAACTTCCCATTTTTTCTTAAGTATTTTTAAACTTGGTTACCTGTTTTTTAAAGTAATTTCTGCCACTGTTGATTTGTAGAATCCAAGGAGCACTTTTAGTTAATCTTATATATTAAAAACTAGTTTGATTCAGCAGATACTCAACAAGTGCCCACTGTGCGCTGGATGTTTGTAGAATTGCTGTTTTGTTTGTGAACATATGCACTGGGCGTAGATCTAAAGCCTTCCCTTTGCAAACACTCCTGAGGATAGGACTCAAGGTGAAAATGTGTTTTGACCTATGTCATGTTTTCTGGTCCTTTCTGTGTGTTTCATTGGGAAAATATTTTTTAAACATGTTTTGGGTTAGGGAACCAACCCCCTTGTCCAACTCGTGAAAGTCTATGGAACCACCGCAGCATCAAAAAAAGACAACACTTTATCAGGAGTGTAATCACTCAGTCACCTAATAGAGTGCTTCAAGAGTTTGCATCTAGGGCCAAGCGGCAAAGCCATGCAGTGGGTAGAGGGGGAGGGCAAGAGGCCTGAAGACCGCCCTGCCCTGAAGAGAGAATGCTTTAAACACACGTTGCCATTAATTTTTAAGGCAGAAAGCATCTTGAACCCGCGCCTCTCTTTTCCCCCTTCCTCCCAGCGTTGCTGTTTGAGTTTGCTCCCAAATGCTCACAAGGCCGTGCCAGACGGAAATTCGCAGAGGCCGCTGCCGTCCCACGGAGGCCACTCTGGGGAGGGACGCGGCCGGAACAGTCGCGCTCAGTGCTCGCGGGCGCCCCGGGCTCCGGTCCGCGGTGCCCCCGGCGGGCTGCGGGCGGCCCGGCTTCCCCCGCGCCCCCCGGCGCACATGTGCCGCCCCTCCCCCCTCCCCCAGCCTCTGGAGTCGCTTCGAGGCCATCTAGTCATACGCTGTCCATCAGATGTGTTTACTTTTTTCCTGACAGCAGACACATCTGGAGCACATATTCAGGTTATTCCAGTGCCACTAGACACATTCCACAAGATCATTTCAGCGGTTGTTATGGCGATCTTCCTCCCTCCAGTGATTTTCAAGTTGCATGACAGAAATAGCTGGAGCTAACCAGGGGGACAAAAGTCAACGGGATCAGGAAGGGCTTCTTTCACAGAATGAACTAATTAGTGACCCTGCTTTCTTCACAGGGCAATGAGCATATGGTTTAATAAAGTGAGTCTATGACACCCCCCCCCCCACACACACACGTAGGCAAAGCTGTCACTGGCTGAAAACTTTCCTGTTTTTACTGGTGGGACCGTAGTCTGCTGTCTTTCAACAGAGTTTACTTCACAAGTAGAAAATGTGTGCTCCTGAGAGTTAAACTTCAGAACTTTTTCTTGGCTTCATACTACCTAACTATAGTGGGTCCTTCGACTTAAAGAGACAGTGTTCATTTTTGCTGCCTTCCATTGGAAGGATTTATGCTTACTCCAGACTCAGCATTTTCAGTTAGGTTTTTGTAAGTATTATGAATTGGTAACTGCCGGTTCAGGTGAATATAACTGGTTGTGATTTTCCTAGAAAACATAATCAGTTATTTCTCCCTGGATTAGTTAGAAACATTCATACCTGTGATTTTATTGGGCACAATTATAGAATATTTTAGTATTAAAAGGTTTGATTAATTAAGCAAACTCCACTGCGATCACATTTAAGTAACAGGCAGAGGTCTGGTTATGATTCCATTTTTTTTCCTGAGGCTTAACTTTTTACATCTTGTGTAGGTTTTTTGACCACGTTATAGTGTGAACATACCATTGAAGACATGGGAATTTAGACCTGAGATCATTTTGTATTATGAGGCAGAAATCCTTGCAGTTTGTAGTAGGTATAGAAGTGCTGTAAAGCGCTGCCATCTTTGATTAGTCTATGAAGAGTACAGCAGGCCTTAATAAATGTTTTTTGGGTGGATGGACATATAAATATGGATTCAGACTAAATATGTGTTACCTTTAATCATAATTCTGAAATTTATGAATCACAGGGGCCCATTTTCTTTCCTTTTTTTTGGTTTGGTATTTCTGTACTCTTGGTCTTAAAAAGTATATCCACCTTTATGTATTTTACACTTTCCTCACATGTAGTGCCAAATCCTCTTTTACACACATGTACACACGTAATCTCAACCTCCTTTTCTTGTTTCCCCACCAAAACTCACACATTTCCCTCACTTGCACACACCACACGTTTAAGTTTAGTCCCAAGGCATTACAGTCACCATGAACAACAGAGTTTGTATTTTTCCCATTTGATTGAATTACTCATATGTTGACTGAGTTCTCTGGACTCTGGGAATGTGACAGTGGGTGACAAGTAGGAAAATCAGAGCCGGACTCTCTCAAGCACATTTTCCTAATTCTTTCCCCATGGGTATAATGCCCCCCTCCCCCAACTTCTCCCCCTTCCCACCCCCAGTCAAATTCCTTTTCCATGGGTCCTGCTGAAGCTGGTCACCAGGCTGCTTTGGAGTACCTGCTCTCAGCAATGCCAGGAGGACACAGAGAGGTCGCCTGATCAGATGTGAATTTAATTCGCAGAGACCTGCTTGTCGCTTCTCCTTGTGTTCCTGCTAGTTACACGTTATTAACTGGGGTCCCTTTCGGAGCCTCAGTTACTTGGGCGAGTATGTATCTCACAGGGGCTGGGCTCAGGTTAGAAAGCTGAGGGTGGTTCTACAATGATGCTTCCCTCTCCAGATGTAACTTTGCAGTAATTAAACCTAATGTAGTCTAAGCATTGTAGTCAGTGTTGTGGTAGCCATTGCCAAGTCTAATTGATAATATCACTTATAGCACTTACTGCTAGTTATCTGGGAACTAGAGTAAACCTGAAAATGTCACAACTATTAACCCTGTTATTTCCTCCGTCAGGTAAAGTGGATAGCTTATCCCTTCATCAAAATCGGTTGTCTATATTGGATCCAATACATTTGAGACATATTTTTTTCTTAATTTACCTATGCATCCATTTATCCTTCCATCTATCTTTATGCAGCTTCCAGAGTTTGTTGCCTTGAGTTTTGGAGATTTCATCCAGCACAGAGCTGTTAACTTCCTTGGGTGACTTGGTTTCCCTTTCTCAAAATCCATGGTAAAAACATACTTGCCCGTCATGAAAGACTAGTTGCTAACTTATATTTCTGTCGAGTTTCTTCGAAAAGAAAAAGTGAATGAGTCCCAACAAAATATATCACAAAAGATCCTCAAGCTTCAAATTATCTTGTGCATTCTTTTATTATGCCCAAGAAGGTGGCAACCAGCTTAACTCAGTCAAGCTGCCAGGGTCCCAGAGCAGTTTGCCTGTGTGTGATAGCTAAATAAATAGTGAACTGAAGATGGCAGTGATAATCTCAATTCATAGGGTTTTCTCAGTCATGAAATGTTTGTGTTAAGGATGACTTTGTTGTTGTTTTTGTTACAGTCTGACAGCTGAAGATGCTTTTAAAATCTTTCTAGTCACTTAGAGCAGAACTGTACGACACCCGCTTGGTGGTTCTAAAAGGCAGGTCCTATCAATCACAGCAAGGGCAAGTCTCTGGGTTATGGGGGAAGATTGAGGGGTGGAGGAGCAAGGCAGGGAGAAGGTGGGGGGCGGGGAGCTGCTGCTCTGTCCAGTTTACATTTGTCACCAGTGACTAGCTTTTAAAAAATGTATTAGCTGTGCATGGTGGTAAGTAAGATCCAGCTGCAGGGGATTACGGCTTTGAGTGGGTCGGGGAGTTTGGAATGCATTCAGTTCCATCAGGGATTTGTGTCCCTCGTCATCAGCCTTAACATTGCTAAAGCCGTAAAGATTAAGAACAGACCAGTGTCACCTGCCCTGAACTTTGAAAAACCTTGGAGCCATGAAACAAAGTGGGGGTGGTGGTTTAGAAAGTGTCCCTTCTCTCTGTCCCCAAGTATTTTCCCAGTGACACATATGAAATAAATGGAGACACATAAGCTCAGGTGAAAGGCTGTCTAGGACTGCATTATTCCCAGAACTTGATGAACATGGCCCTCGTGTTAACGTAGGATGAAAAACTTTCCACAAATAACTTTATGTTAATGAACATTTTTTTGGGGGGTGGTCCAAATCAAGATGAGCCATCAGTAGTTAGAAGGGAATGTATGTGTCTGAGAGATTGAGCCTCACGTCATAGAAGGAAAAGCCTTTTTGGTTGGTGTGGTTTTAGTGACCCTCCTCCTCTCCCCCAACAAGAAAGTTAAGAGAACACCACAAAGGTTTGCTTTTTTCAGGGATTTTGAAATTCAGCATACATGCCAGCAAGCAGTTTAGAGGCAGGAAGTCTTTTCTAGTAGTGCAGTCATGAACTGGTAAACTAGAAGCATCTGTAAAAATTTAGAGGGAATATCAGCTTTCTCAAAGCTCCAGCCCAAGTGTAATGAGGTGCAAATGATAGCACTGCATAACCCTTCCCCACCCCAATCGTGGAACGAGATACTGAGTCAGAAATAAGGAGGAAGACAAGGATTTCAGAACTCTGCTTCACTGAAACAGATTTCATTTTTCAGATGAAATGGCTTTCGGATGACTAAGGATAACCTCAACGTTTAGGGTCGATGAGTAGTAAACAAATGATTTTCTGCTCAGCATCTGAGATGCCACTTCTGAAAGGTGGTGGCTTTTCGGGTGTGGGTGCGTGAAATGACATACCTACTCATTTGGCTGAGTAAGTTCACAAGAGTCTTTAGTTTAAAGTAAACTTCAGCTGATTTGTATCTTTGGCAGGCATCTCTCTCTTTACAGAAAGAAAAAAACAGAGGGGATAAGAAAAAAAGATGTGATTTGTTTGAAGGAACACATCTGGGGTGTGATCTGCTGTATCTTAACACCAGATGGCAGGTTTAGGCTGACAGCTAAACCCACTTTAGCCTGGTCAAACGGTATCTTACTATGTCATTTTTTTCCCCTGTCCATGCACAGGAAGCAGAACACTTCTTTGCATTCAGGGCCCGCAGTCCTTCTTGTATCTGTGCCTCTGGGCTGTTTCACTGCCTCTCTGCTGTTTATAGACAAGGCTGGCTTCCCTTGGCAACCCCTGAAATAGGTTCCCTCTGTGGCTCATACCTTTTCAAAGGTATGTTTTGTCGAGGCAGAGGTGTGGTGCCTTAAGGTGACTGGTGCTTGTCATGACAGGCATGGCATTAGCTGGGCCGAGCAGTGACTAGAAGTGACAGCGGCGCTTTGCAGTGCCCGGGGGCCTCTCAGTCAGCACTCCTGCTGGAGAGACTATAGAAGCACCTCTGAGTACCTTCGCTCATCGTGGAGATGACAGTCGAGATCGGGGCCCAGAAGGTGATTGAGGACCCCCCCCATCTTCTTGTAGTAGTTTTTACTTGAAAGAGTGTCACCCACGTGGCCGAAAGAAAGAATGCAAGCATGCTATGTCCAGAGCCACAGAAGGGGTCTCTGAATTTCCATAAGTTTTGAGTCTGAAATTCTGCCATTAGACTTACAGTTTCTTTGTGCACTGTCGTGTCATAAAATGATCAAACATTAAAAAAAAAAAAACCCAAACCTCTCAATTATACACTTCAGGGAATGGGGATGATAAATAATATATTTTCCCTCACCGTTGTTTGATACAGTGCCTCCTCAAGGATAGCAAATCAGAGCCTATCTATATTACTGATTCCCAAAGGACTTGGTCAGAAGTTTCTTATCACTCTCAACTATTGTCTATCTTTGTAGATTTTCTAGGAATTATTCTTAGGATGCTTACGAATGATTAATGGACGTATGCGTAATCTATGCAGAGGGCTACAAAATGCATTCACTTAATCCATTCTACAAACAGATTAATTAGAACCGTCTGTAGGCATCTTATAAGGTCACAATTCTAATATAATTTGGTAGAAGCTCTTAGGGATTTGAATGAAATTTCTAAAGCACTTCCATAGAGAGGGAAAAAGGCCTTTAGGGGGAAGTCGGTGAATGTTTTTTGTGGGCAGAATTTGAAGTTAGTGCCTGAGCTTCCTTTCCCTTCATAGTTCATCTTTCCGGTTAGTCAAAGATCACTCAGATTATAGTTTCCCTGTTCAAAAAAACAAACAATTTCTATGTACCAGATGGTATTGTACTTACTGAAATCAAGGTGGTGAAAATTGTTCCTGTGTGGACTTGGTTTTCCTTGAGAGAAAAATTTCACTTGTAATTCTTATATGCTGTCCTAGAACTATTTGATAGACAATGTATTTTGACACACAATCTTTTCAACTTGCTATTTTAGAAAAAGAATTTATTGGTTAGGGAAATCACTGATCAGAATTTAATAAGAGTACTAAGTAAGAGTTTGCTTCTTAGTAAATTTTGTAATATGGTTCTTATAAATAAAACGACAAAACAAAAACAAGTTAGCTGATTCTCTTCAGGAAACTTAGCTCAATTTCATACTATGAAGAAGGTCCATTTGATAACTTAGAGGGGAGGGCTAATGTGGTTTTAATCACTCTGTGGAGGAGGACTTCCCTTGACAAGGCAAAATCATTTATAAGTTCTTGAAGCTATTTGACCAGTTACAGTCATTTGAAAAGGAGCATGTGCTAGTTAATATTAAGGTAAATTCATAGCTCTTTTTGTGTTCAGGGCTTCTGTAACTTTGTTGGCTTAAAATATACATATATTTAAATTTACTGAATAGTTTTGATGTTAAAATGTTAGTTTTTAATGTTCTGCAAAATTGAATTTATTAATTTCTGAGCTAGATTAGTCCATTTCAGCTAGAGTATTTCCAGTACCCAACACCGTGTTAATCCTTTTTTACCTACCTGTCACGCATAGTAATGTTTAAAAATTTTTTTGACGTGAATTTGCTTTATCTTCTCTGACATGTTTGGGTAAATGACAATGACTTTGGTGTTTTTATTTTATTTTATTTAAAAAATTTTTTTTACATCTTTATTGGAGTATAATTGCTTTACAATGGTGTGTTAGTTTCTGCTTTATAACAAAGTGAATCAGTTATACCTATACATATGTTCCCATATCTCTTCCCTCTTGCATCTCCCTCCCTCCCACCCTCCCTATCCCACCCCTCCAGGTGGTCACAAAGCACCAAGCTGATCTCCCTGTGCTATGCGGCTGCTTCCCACTAGCTATCTACCTTACGTTTGGTAGTGACTTTGGTGTTTTTAAACTGTTCCTTGATTTGAGAAAGTGGCCTTCAGATAAGCTTCAGGTGGTTTCCCAGTAAGTTCTTAACGGATTGCCATCCCTCTCCCTATCTCTCTTTAAAATTTTTTTCCCTAAAGGCTATGTGGTAGGAAACTACCTAGTTCTCCACCTATTGCTATGCTAGTCCTACGTTAAAAACCACTGGAAATTAAAAAGCATGAACTTTGGCATTTAGGCTCACTTGGTTTTGGGTAGCTGATCCATGACCATGGGCAAGTTACTTAACTTTTGCATCTTAGTTTTTTCTTTTCAAAAATGATATCTAGACCTACTTTGTTTTTTGTGAGGATAAAATGAGGTAATATTAGAATATAAAACCTCATATGGAGTCTAACTTATAGTAGAGGGAGGCACAGTACTTGATAATTACTAGTGTTATCATTTAAATGGAAGTTGGCATGAACTTTAAATGGACTATGAATATTTGCAGAATCGTCAGATGCTGAGTACTTTATTTTGTAAAAGTTGCTATTTGCTCATTATATTCATAATACCTCATTTAGCTTGTATCTCAGAAGTGTAACTTCTCTGTGTATTTTCCTTAGTTTACTTTAGTCACTACAATACTCTTCTCTGAGAACTTGAAAGAAAGACGGAGGAAAATACAATGATTTAGTTGAAAAAACATGTCTGAGAACTTAACTATATTTTAATACTTTTTCTTCTTTAAGTTTGTTTGGGGGAATAAAACCCCACACTTCACCTCACCACTACTACATTTGTATGTTTACACATACCCGAGGAATCTCTCAATGTAGTCTAAATATCTCAGAGGCCTGCTTTCTGGAGTAAAAGATTCATAAATCAAAGTTGGGAAATCCTACTGTTTTTAGGCCTATTATAATAAATACTCTTATTTGAAAGAGTTGTGTTTGTAGCTTATTTGATCAAACACCCACCTCATTTATCAGTATGCAGTCGGAAATTTGAAGAGTTTTTCTTTAAATGGAGGGCATGTGTATATATATGTATACTTTGCATACATTCTTCTACTTTTGTCCTTCCTTGGAAGGATGTAGATGACTAACGAGTGAAGGAGTAATGCAGTTAATAGTTTTAGTGATGTATATTGCTTAATTTTCAATTATGAGATGATATGTGTGTCAAATATATGTACAAACATAAAACAGTCCTCAGGTGATTTTAGTTGCTGATTTTCTTTTGTATATCTCTAGAGTTTCCTCAAAGCGTACTCTAATGTAGTGGTAACACTTTACATTTTGTATTAATTATATTAATTTTATTTATTTATTTATTTGGTTTTATACAGGGTCTTTTTTTGTAGTACTTTTGATTTTTATTTATTTATTTTATTTTTTGTGCTTTAAACCATTATCTTTTTTTGACTAATCAGCCCTTTATTTATTTATTTTGTGTGTGTGTTAGTTTCTGCCTTATAACAAAGTTAATCAGTTATACATATGTCCCCATATCTCCTCCCTCTTGCGTCTCCCTCCCTCCCACCCTCCCTATCCTAACCCTCTAGGTGGTCACAAACCACCGAGCTGATCTCCCTGCGCTATGCGGCTATACAGCAGGTTCTTATTAGTTATCCATTTTATACTTATTAGTGTATACATGTCAATCCCAATCGCCCAATTCATCACACCACCACCACCCCACCCCCCAGCCGCTTTCCCCCCTTGGTGTCCATACGTTTGTTCTCTACATCTGTGTCTCAGTTTCTGCCCTGCAGACCGGTTCATCTGTACCATTTTTCTACGTTCCACCTATATGCGTTAATATACGATATTTGTTTTTCTCTTTCTGACTTACATTAATTTAAATTACCGTTCCCATTTAGAGATATGGAAGTATAAATAAAGGAGGTTACTACTGGCCTCAGTTTGTTTATTTTGTAACTTATTGAAGAGTTGGCAATGAATCCCTTGTCTTGGGATTTGGAGGTTCTTCTTCATCATAATACTGTTTCCCAGACTCCTTGCAACTACTGTGTACTGTTTTAGCCCAATCCACCATAATCCCTTGCTGTTTATATGCTCTTGTGGAGGTAGCTAAAAGATACTGCTAGGGCATGCTTTATATTCATACACAATCTACAGAAAAAGAGGTAATTGTCATTCAATAAGCCCGAATCTTTTGGATTATTACCTTACATTGGAAATTAAATTTGTTTTTCTCTCTGCTGGATTACATGTAAACATTATTAAGTTATCAAGGCAAAATATATCTGTAGCCACTACTCCCCCCAACCCCCAACAGGATCTAGAGTGTAAAAGTGAACTTGAGGGCTTCCCTGGTGGCGCAGTAGTTGGGAGTCTGCCTGCCGATGCAGGGGACGCGGGTTCGTGCCCCGGTCCGGGAAGATCCCACATGCCACAGAGTGGCTGGGCCCGTGAGCCATGGCCGCTGGGCCTGTGCGTCCGGAGCCTGTGCTCCGCAACGGGAGAGGCCACAACAGTGAGAGGCCCGCGTACCACAAAAAAAAAAAAAAAAAAGTAAACTTGAAATTTTTGAATTCTACAGACCCTGTTGCTGTTTATGACTCATTGCTCTAGTTTGTTTGGTTTTTGGGTTCATCAGCTGAGTAACACCCCACTGCCATGTTCAGTGTTTTCATCCCTTTCCCTTTATATATTTGGACCATTTTAGTTTAATTTGAGTAGCTGCTTTGTCAACTTCCAAAAGTACCAGTTGTACGTGTAATACATATTTGTGAGAAGTAGTTCTCTTCTAGGTCCGCATTCTTAGTGACCTCCCTAAGCCAAATATGCAGACAGCCATAAGTGTGGAACAAAATATGACACTCTGAAAGTTGTTTCCCACCTGGGAAGTGCCGTTTCTTTGATGGCTTTTAATGAGAGTAGGGGCATAGTTAAAAAGCAAGGGTGTGGAGCCAGATAAACCTATCCTTTGAATCTTGTTTCTTTGACTTCCTAGAAATATGACTTTGGGCAATACTTTTAACTTCTCTGGGCCTTATTATTGCCATTTTAGGGATTAAAAAAATACATATCTCAAGGAGTTGTAAAAATTAAATGAGGTGATATTTGCAGAGTGCCTGGTATGGATGCCCACTGGTATACAACATATAGATAGCCTTAATAGTATGTGTAATCCTTGAGTTATCTGTGAGTTTCTGTGGATGTTGGCTTGGACTGCATATCTCTCATCACTGATTCCGTTTACACTCACTGACATTTCTAGATTCTTTTCTAGTAGGGCATCATTTCTGCTGCTAGGGCAGAGTTTATTAAAAACCATGACACATATTTCTAACTAGTATTTTTGTTTTAAGTAGAAATACACGTACCATCTATCATACAATTGTACTGACTGTGAAATCTAACAAATATCATCTCTGCTTAATTATTTGCTTTTTTTCTTGAGGATTTGTGGTACAGGTAGCTAACACAATTTTAAAAACACTGGCATAGAGGGTTGAGTTAATGTCACTTATTAATTTTTTTAATATAAATTTATTTATTTTATTTTTATTTTTGGCTGTGTTGGGTCTTCATTGCTGCGCGTGGGCTTTTGCTAGTTGCGGCGAACAGGGGCTACTCTTTGTTGCTGTGCGCGGGCTTCTCATTGCGGTGGCTTCTCTTGATGCGGAGCACGGGCTCTAGGCATGCAGGCTCAGTAGTTGTGGCTCACGGGCTCTAGAGCGCAGGCTCAGTACTTGTGGCACACGGGCTCAGTTGCTCCGCGGCATGTGGGATCTTCCCCGACCAGGGCTGGAACCCATGTCCCCTGCATTGGCAGGCGGATTCTTAACCACTACGCCACCAGGGAAGCCCACTTCTTAATTCTTGACACACTTTTCTCGTTGATCCATACAATGACCTTCTTTTTGTTTATTTATTTTTGTTAAAATATTTGAATTTGGTTTTCTGTTGGGGACAAGTGATTAAGGGTCTTTATTTTTCTGTTGCCAAGGCTCTGAGGTCAAGTGAAACCAGAATATATTGACATGATGGAATGTTAGAAATGGAAGTTGCCTGCAATGTCCTTTAGCCAGGTACTTCTTAACTTTTTTATAGAAATGTCTCATCCTTTTTAATGAATTAAAAAATTTGAAACTTCTCTCTCTTAAAAATCACAGATCTAGTCAGAACTTCTCTGATGAGTGAGCAAACTGAGGCCCAGAGAGGTGGTGTCACAGTAGTAATTACCATAATGATGGCCATCACTTTTGGACCATTTGTGAGGAATCATGATCTCCAGTGGTACCTAAGCTCACGCAGCCCATTGTGGGCTCCTGTTATAGTGTTCTCTTCAGCTTCCATATTGGCGCTCCCTAGCCCTCCTTCCTTTCTGGGCTTAATTTTTTCATTTTAAAATTGCATACTTGCCATTCTAGCTGTTTACTTCACATTGTATTAATTTTGGTCTTTTTTCAGGACCTAATCTCCCCCAATCTTGCCTTTTCTGGGTGACATTTAGGTTGGCATCAGATGAATAGCCCAAATAATAAATATGAATCATGCTTGCCTCAAAACAGTGAGGCAAATAAACTGTCATCATGCTCTTAAAAATGGATATTATTCAGTTCTGGTTTATTTTTTTGAAGAATTTTTGCCTTCAATCCCTGACCCTAAAAAATAAAAGTAAATCAGATTCCATAAAGGTAGAAATTAAGGCAGATATATTCCAAATGCCCAAGTCAGAGCCTGGCAAACAGGGAATACTCAGTAAATGCTTTTCAAGTGAATATAAGCCTCCACAGAAGCAAAAGCTCTAAATCCTGGGGCTCCTGCTGTTGGGGAGCCAGTTTTCTCTCATTTGTTGAAGGCATCATGAACTGTACTCAGGAAGGGAGAGTAATGAATGAGTATTTGTGAAACCCTTTCTGTGTGCTAGGTGTTTCCATCAGCACTGCTAAATTTATCTCTACAACAGCTTTCTGGGTTTATGCCTCTTCACTCTTCTCATTTTTTGGATGAAGAAATGGGAGCTCAGTGTTCAAATGAGTTGCTCAAAATGTTTGAATTTGAATTAGGATCTTTCTGACTTTAAACCTTGTACTTTCCAGACATCCTTAGCACCACAAGAATGGTTGCTGCTGTTACTATCTTTATCATCATTATCATCATTGTCATCATTACTTCTAGAGTTATTTGAAGTTGTCCTCAAATGGTGGCCACCTGCTTCCAAAGAGAGTTAGGCACTAATGGTTCAGGTGGCCAGAGTCTCTAGGACCTCCTGTTCCTTGCACACTGGTCTGTTTCGAGTGTACACAAATGATTACCTGTGTAGGTGGTTACCTGAGATCCCTTTCAAATACCCATATGAAAAATAGACTTTCTAGTTGGGATCAGCTGCCTTGCCTATGTGGTTTTTATATCTTAGATGAAAAAGTGGACTAGAATGCCAGAAGATTTCCCTAAATGGAAAGGTACCTGCTTCCCTACCCTCTCCACTTCCCTTGTCAGTTGCCAGAGAGATCTCCAGTGACACAAGAGCACTTCCAAAGTTTGGGGAGTCCTGGATGGTTGGTGGATGAGATCGTTTGATTCCAGTGAAACTTCCCGGCTGCCCTGAATTCAATCTTCCAGAGCACCATCCTTTTATTACTAGATTGAATTGTAGGATAAGAGAAGTGCTTTGAACATCTTTATACCCACATATGTAAGACTACATACTTGAGCCTGAGAATTTGGAGTGGGGCCTCTTAAGAACAAAAAAAGTACATGCATATTACCTGTGTGTGTGTATCGATTTGGCTCTGAGATTCATTGTTTTATGTAAGTGCCATTAATTTCCCAGTTTTTCTTAGCTTATGCGTACAGTCATCATTCTTAGTTGCTTAATACTTATTTTGTGCGTTTATTTTACCTGTAACTTTTCCCTTGACTTTTCTACCTGCTCTCATCGCTGTATTTTGAACACCTTCTTTATGGGAAGCAGTAGAAAAACCTGAAGGCTGTGTCTAGAACAAAATCAGTTGAATCAAAGGAAGGCTGCCCAAGTTGGCATTTAATGGGGTAGGACTCTGGCAGATGTGTCCATATTTTCTACTGAAGAGTCTGTGCACACCTGAATGTCTGCACTGAGTTTCATTTCCTTAATCCTGTGGTGGTGGTGTGAAGAACGCCCAGGTTTCCCATACAAATTAGGAAAGGGAGTTAATCAGAATCAGCACTGGGGTAAAAGGAGGTCTTAGCGGAAGTGCCTAAGTATTGTTCCAACACGGGATAAATGTGTTCTGCTTTACTTGGCCAGAACAATGTCTCAAGCTGGTGATTAGGCTCTACTCCAGCTTTAACCTCAGGCAAAATTTATGCAGCTCTACTACTGTGTGTCAGGTAATTAAAGTGAAAAAGGGGAAATATTTGCTTAAAGTGGAAGTGTTTTTAATTAAACATGAAAAATAATAAGTAAATGCAAAGGGAAGTCGGCAGTAGGGAAATTGTTTTTAACTTTTCCTTTAAAAGATTAAGAACTTCAGGCAAAAGGCCGATATTTTAGGCATGGCTGTTTGTTAAGCCCTTACAGAGCATTATTCAGCTGTGCTGGAATTCTGAATTCTTCTGTCTTTGCATTGAAGAACTTGGAGGTGTTATTCCATCTTAGTTGAAAGATAATGCTCTTTGCCATTTTCTCCTAACCACTAATGATTCGCTTGATAGGAAAGGAGTTCTTTAATTTAAAATAAGAGCCATTTTAAATCCTAGTAGATAGTAGTACAAATCTTGATGTGGGAAGCACAGATACAGCAGAAAGTTTAGGCTGAAAAAAAGGGGGGGGGGATAAAATCTTCTACTTACTATGATTGACTAGCATACTGGTTGGATTATGTTGCATCTAAAGTTTCTGTTAATGGTTCCACCACTCTGCTCATCACCAAGGGTTGAAACTCCATCAGGTTTGATTTAACTTAGACCCCAGACCTTAAGGGTTCTGCATCCATAAAGCCTTATCCTTACCACCTGTTTTAAAATGGACTGTGACCATTACAGTTGCCTGCCTAGGTCATTTTAATAACATCCTTGCCCACCGTTCATATCTAATCTCTATTGTTGCTGTCCATCTTGCCCAGTGTAGCTAGAATGATTTTACATAAGGCTCAGTTTTCATCATGGTACTCAGTTTCCTCAAACTTTGCACAGAATTTGAGTTTTTCCCTGCCATGGCCCTTGGATAATGTCAGCATCACATCTGAGAATTGTTTTTCCTACATGTGCTCTACACTGTAGCCATTTTTGAACTATTTTAGCCATTCCTTCAACACCCTTGTACAGCTCATTTCTTCTACCACCTTACCTGTGCTCTTGGCTCTAGGCTCCTAATTAAGTCCTTTTTATTTTATTTTTTAAACAAGTATAATTGATTCACAATGTTGTGTTTCAGGTGTACAATGAAGTGACTCACTCATTCATGAAGTGACTCATTCATGAAGTGACTCATATATAAAAGAATAATATATAACTTATTCTCTTTCAGATTATTTTCCATTATAGGTTATTATAAAATATTGAGTATAATTCCCTGTGTTATACAGTAGGTCCTTATTGATTATCTGTTTTCTGTACAGTAGTGTGTATATGTTAATCCCAAACTCCTAATTTATCCCTGCCCCCCTTTCCCCTGTGGTAAACATAAGTTTGTTTTCTACGTCTGTGGGTCTATTTCTGTTTTGTATATAAGTTCATTTGTATCATTTTTTTTAGATTCCACATATAAGCAATAACATATGTTTGTTTTTCTCTGTGTGGCTTACTTCACTTAGTATGATAATCTCTGGGTCCATCCATGTTGTTACCAAAGGCATGATTTCATTCTTTTTTATGGCTGAGTAATATTCCATTGTATATATGTACCACATTTTCTTTATCCATTCATCTGTCGAAGGACATTTAGTTTGCTTCTATGTCTTGGCTATTGTAAATAGTGCTGCAGTGAACATTGGGGTGCATGTATCTTTTCAAATTATGATTTTTTCCTGATAATACACCCAGGAGTGGGATTACAGGATCATATAGTAGCTCTAGTTTTAGTTTTTTAAGTTACCTCCGTAAGGAGACCATAAACAAAACAAAAAGACAACCTATGAAATGGGAGAAAATATTTGCAAATGATGCTACTGACAAAGAATTAATCTCTAAAATACACAAACAGCTCGATATAAAAAAAAAACCCAATCAATAAATGGGCAGAAGATCTAAACAGACATTTCTTCAAAGAAGACATACAGATGGCCAAAAGGCATATGAAAAGATGCTCAACATTGCTAATTATCAGAGAAATGCAAATCAAAACTACAATGTGGTATCACCTCACACTGGTCAGGATGACCATCATCAAAAAGTCTGCAATTAGTAAATGCTGGAGAGGGTGTGGCGAAAAGGGAACCCTCCTACACTGTTGGTGGGAATGTAAATTGATACAGTCACTATGGAGAACAGTATGGAGGTTCCTTAAGTCCTTTCAGAATGTTACCTCTTTCATGAAGTCCTTGCCTGTTCTCTTAGTGGGCTAAGATTTTTCTGTCTGAATCTTCTTTGTACCTCATTATACCTTGTAGTGGTTTTACTAAACTACATGTTCCTTTAGGGTAAGACTTGTGGACTCATCACCTTTGTTATCTTCCACCTTGTGTTACCTTGTGAAGTCATGTAATCCCTGCTCTAAAGTCTTCTATTAATGATACAGCAGTGTGTAAAACTGGGGTATTAACACTTATCCTCCAGGGTTGTTCTGAGCAGCACATCAGAGAATTTATTTAGATACACACCTCTGTGTCTGTCATACACCCAGTAGGCTCTTAATAAATAGTAGCCAGATGGCCATGGTTTGAATTTCTTCTCTGTTATCAGCACGTGATTTTTGGGTCTCTGCTCTTTCAGTTCTTCGTCTGTAAAATGAGAATAATGGTAGTATTTACCTCATAGGATTGTTGTGAGGGTTAAATGAGTCTGTACATTTAAAGCACTTAGAACAGCACCTGGCAGCTCGTGAGCCTGCACCATTCAATTCAGAAGCCACTGGCCCCACGTGGCACTTGAGCACTTGAAATGTGGCTGGTCCAAGCTGAGATGTACTATCAGTGTAAAAGGCACACTAGAATTTGGAACCTTGGTGTGAAAAAATACAAAGCTAAATATCTCAATTTTTCATTTATTTCATGTTGAAATGATAATATTGATATTTTGAATAATTTGGGTTAAGTAAATTATATTAAAATTATCCCTTTTCCCCTCAGTTTTATTGAGGTATAATTTGGCATACATCAATGTATACGTTTAAGGTATACAGCATAATGATTTGACTTACATACATCATTAGATGGTTATCACAATAAGGTTAGTGAACATCCATCATATCATATAGATACCAAATTAAAGAAATAGAAAAAAAAAGTTTTTTTGCTTGTGATGAGAACATTTAGGATTTACTCTCTTAACAACTTTCCTACATAACATACAGAAATATTAATTATATTTATTATGTTGTACATTACACCCCCGTACTTCTTTATCTTATAACTGGGACTTTGTACCTTTTGACTGCCTTCATCCAAAAACTCCCACCTTCAAAAAAAACTTAATGTGACTACTAGAAAACTTTAAATTACATGTGTGGTTCACATATGTCTATTGTACAGCACTGTTGTAATACTGTGTAACATTGTTAGCTTTTGTTAGCATATTGTTATTTTTATTATTTTTTCCTGCAGTGGTGGTTTCCACGTACTCCCCCCCCCCTTTTTTTTCTTTTTTCGGTTAACTATTTGAATTCAGTGATTCTGGGTAGGGAAATTTAGGAAAGAAAGGTGTTAATGGATAAGATAAAGCTTGGGTCAAATGAGGGAACAAAGGGGTCAGCAGCTTCTGACCTCAAGTCAAGGAAGACTTGACTAGGCTATTTCAGAGCCATGTGCTGTGAGTTGCTGGCTTAATCTTCCTGCTTTCTTAGACAGAGAATTCCCTCTATTGCTACATTATGGTTTCCCCTTATTACAGGGAGGAAGCTACATTTGCTTATTGTAGTTGGGAATCCATTTATAATAATAAAAATAGAAGCTTACTGAAAAATAAGAAATTAGAAGAATTAAGGATTTTAAAAACTTTTTGGTTCAGAAAGAATGTTTGGTTTTCCTTAAGGAAATGAGTTTAAAAGATAACATTTTAAAAGCACGTAAAGGCTTAACCAAATATTTTAAAATATTTTTATCTTAATTCCAAGTAGCCTTCAGCTTCGATGAATTCTACTGCTCTACAATAACCAGACACCATGACTATGACTGCTAATCATGGTTGAAAAACTTTCAAACTATTTTATGTATGTCATTTCAAATGATTTTATAAAATGCACATCCCATGATCTGAAGGTTGGTTTGCACATATCTCGTGCTTAGTGTGGTACTGTCTTTTGGCAGTGAATTTGCCGTCGACTTTAGCCATTATGGGCTCATAAGTGGACTATCATTCCAAGGATAATTTAAGAGCTTGTTTTGGGCAGTCTCTTTCAGGAAGTTGGTCAAACAAATGTGTGTAAGTCTTGCTGATTATGTGTTCAGTAATTTCCTGGGGTCTTACTTCCCCATAATTGCTTTTCATGGTAGCTGGTTCTTTGCACTGAATATTTATACTATGAAGGGTGGGGGTGTGGCAAACTAGATAGAGATAATCATTTGAAGTGCTGGTTTCCTTTGAGATATAAGGTACAGTGAGTAGCATTATCTCTCTGAGAGCCTTAGAACTAATAGGGAGCAAAAAGGCACTTGCCAGTCCCAGTGGACAGATGTGGTTTATCTTGGTAAGTCTTTGAGAGGGTAGAATCACTGTAATGTGGAGGCCCCCCCCAGATATTCTGTGGGTGTGGCAGCTGGCACATGATGTTAAGTTTCCCTGCTTCTGTTTAAAATAAGAATCTTTGAGCTATTTTTCTTGTTTGAACAATATCTAGCTGATATCTGTTATTTTACATATGCCATTTGAAGTGATGGTCATCTCTTTACCCCTGAGGTAATACATTACAAAAGAAGGACTCATCCCAAGGCAGTGCAACTGTGATCTCTGTGTTTGGTTTGCATGCTGTTTCTGAATACATAAATCCAAACTTGGACAATTCAGGTGTGATTATTTATATTAGCAAATACAGTTTTATGAAAGGAGTCATAATAGATTTCTTTTAAAGGTATTAAAAAATTTTATTTATATAATTTATTTATTTTTGGCTGTGTTGGGTCTTTGCTGCTGTGCACGGGCTTTCTCTAGTTGCAGAGAGCAGGGGCTACTCTTTGTTGTGGTGCATGGGCTTCTCATTGCGGTGGCTTCTCTTGTTGCAGAGCAGGGGCTCTAGGCGTCCGGGCTCCAGGAGCTGTGGCTCACGGGCTCTGGAGCGCAGGTTCAGTAGTTGTGGCGCACGGGCTTAGTTGCTCCGTGGCACGTGGGATCTTCCCGGACCAGGGCTCGAGCCCGTGTCCCCTGCATTGGCAGGCGGATTCTTAACCACTGCGCCACCAGGGAACCCCAGATTTCTTTTAAATAGTAAGCTTCTCTAGGGCCCTGGAATATTTGAGTTGCAATGCTATTGATCACAACTTCAAGGAAAATGTCTATTGTGTAAAGCCAGAAATGTTTATATACCTATGCCAGTAAAGACTTATGAGGCGCCTGTGTGTAAACGTGTGTGTTTGTGTACATGTGTATGCTCACATGCTAGCCCACCAAGTACCTGAATATGTACCTCCCAGCTTTTTTACCTTATAGACAAAGCTAAACATTATTCATTGCTCTTGCCTGGTGTATGTCCACCCTCATCTCACTGCAAGTGTCAGGGCAACACACACAATTGTAAATGAGGAGATGGAACAAGTGGGACCAGAAAACATTGTCCACAGCCCAGTGGTCCGTGTCACCATTCTTCTGCTTCTAGCATATATTGTATAATCAGGAGAGATGAGACAAGCCAAATCCTTTTAGTACACCGTGTCTGGGGAGGTTATGGAGTCCCAGAGGTTCGTTTCTTGTTGCCATTGTAACAGTCTTGATTGTGACAAGGAGATCTTGGAGTCACCTGAGGATGTCATGTAAACCCCATCCCCATTACTGTTATGTCTGCTGGACACTTTCTGGTTAGGGAATATATTTGATTTATATATATAAAAAAAAGCACAACTGAGTGAAAGCACCTATTGTTCTTTGTATTGAAGTCACATACAAGAATATGTCCCCTTATACAGTTCAACCTAAGCTCTTGCAGTGCAATGGGCTTTATTTATTTATATTTATAAGGAGTCATTTTAAAGCAATGAGAGGCTTTATAGTTACAATGATCACTTCTGCCCTTTCTTACAGAAATGTCAGACTCAGGTTGTTAAGGATCTGAAAATAATGGCTTTCCTCCTATTTCCATGATGGTAATTATATGGCAAGAAAGAACTATAGGGATTTTTCCTGTTTTGAAATTATATTCTTTGCCTTGTAGATAAAAAGAGATACCAGGATATATTAATACATGTATGTTTTGTTAGTGTTGTCTTTGTCTTCTTAATTAGCATAATATTAATTAAAAACTGCTTGCTGAGAGAGTTCTATTTTTGTTGGTTGTGAACTTTTTCAGAAATTACAGCTAAATAAGTATTTTGAATGTTCCAACCAGAATGTTAGTTTTCAAAAAATAAATTTTCTTTCAATCTGTACAGCTGTAGTTTACTTTCCAGGCATGAGAAATATCTATTTTATTAAGTCCTATGAGGAATATGTGTCACATACATTTAAGGAAAATCTATTTAAGGTGAAAAATTCCAAAAATGACTTCCCCCTGGTGTGAAGTAAAACAAAGGCCCCAACTGCATCTCTGCCTGTGGTAATGACATTGAGGTGACAAACTGCAGGCAGGTGAGGTTCTTGGGGATGATCTCACATCACACCTGCACCACGAGCTTGGGGAACAGCTGGGTCTGGAGCTGGCGTCTGGCTTTGCTTTCTGTTTGCCGCGAGACCAACTCTCAGGCTCGGGGCCTGCACATTTGCACGGAGGACTCAAAGTGTTTTTAAAAAGGCAAAGGGGACTGTGGGCGGGTCGCAGTCCCTGGTTTTGTGAATCTTTTTCCTTGGGATGGGGAGGTTGAAGAAGCCTCAGCTCAAACCCACCAACCTCCAAGCCCAAGCCCCTTATGTCAATCCGGAGCTTTGTCTGCCAAAGGAGAGTCAGCTAGGAAGCACAGAAACTGAAGATCCTTGTCCACTTCAGTCCTAGTTCTGTATAGCCAGGGGGCAGACGGTGAGCCCCTAAATGGCTCCTTCCCCACCAAGTCTGCATTCACTCCCCTGGAACTGCTCAGTGGAACTCCAGGGTAGTTAAGTGTGGTCAGCATTTATGGGCAGGCAGAACTCTTCCTGCTATAGCACTCAAAGGTTACTGCTGATGATGGTGTTCTTTGATTTAATTCTTTTTTCACACCTCCAAAAAGAAAAGCTGTCTATTCAGCTAGTCAGTCTTATCTTATATATCTACATGTGAAGGGAAAGTCAAGTTTGATTTCAGTTTGAGAACATCACCCTATCATCTAACCCAACTCGGAGAAGGTTCACAGAAACTACTAGGCTCACCACTATTTTGTTTCTTTGCTCAGTCACTGCACTATCATCAAGGCCAGATGCTTCCTTCCTCACCTGGTCACGCGTTCTTTTCCTCTAACTCTGGTGTTGCCATGGCAAATGACTTCTGGGATGCCTCCACATATACAGTTTCCCAGGGACATTGAACAGAAACGCTTTGTACTCTTTCTTTCCTAAGATGAATTCTGATGCTTCACTTATATTACATGGGTATGGATTTCTTGGAAGCCAGAGATCAAGAAGTCAGGTCCAGCCTTTAGATAGGTTTGGTTTGGCCAGTATACTGTTTTAAAAGTTTGAGCTTTCTTTAAAAGATTGGGGAGATTTCATACAACAGTTCAGAATTCTGGCTTCTCCTGAAAACATGGAAGGATCTGGCAATAGGTCATCTGCATTACAGTGTAACTGTGAGGTATAGAAGCAGATCATGGCTTCTCCCTTTGGAATTATGGCTTTTAAGCCTTTTTGACCAATTATACATAATACACATGAAACAATAGGGAGTTCCTTGGTGGTCTAGTGGTTAGGACTTGGTGCTTTCACTGCCATGGCCAGGGTCCAATCCCTGGTCAGGGGACTGAGATCACGTAAGACACATCGCATGGCCAAAAAAACACAAAAAAACACAAAAAAACAAAAGCAAAAAAGGAAGCATGCTCTCTCCTTACCACATGCCATGAATTTTTTTCTGTTCTATTTCATGAGAGCACAAACTGTTGAGTGCCACTAAAGTGATTTTGCCATCCACTGACGCTGGTGACCTGACCTGCAGCTTGAGAAGCAGGAGTTTGGATTTGCCTGCAGGTTCTGCTTGCCAAGGGCCCTTCTTCTCCTGCGTGTGCATTGGTGCTGCTGGCCTCTGGGCCTGCTGTAGCATCATCTGGTTCCCCAGGCTCGTCAATTGTCATTCACATTAAGCCAAACAGCCCTGTAAGACGTCCAGTCTGCAGTTCCTCTTTGGCTGTTGGTTATACATGTGAGGGCTGGCTTTTCAGGACTCCTTGGTTTCAAGTCTGAAGACCAGAGGCAGAGTGAATGCCTCTCTTTGGTCTTGCCATGGCTTTCTTGTCCCACCCCTGCCAAGATAAATGAATAGGGGGAAATACGCTGTTTTGTAGAAGACCTCCAAGCCTGACCTACGGATTGCATAACACTGGGCCCTATTAGACAGTTACCAGGAACAATTCGTATTACAATGGAATTCTTTTTATAAAGCAAAGGAAGTTTTTAACCATAAGTTACTTTAGTGGCTTTACATTCGCATTACAGATTTTTAAGTACTGTCATTAACTGGGATGGGTAAGTAGGCAGGGGGCAGGAGAAGACTAAAGGGATTCTTTAATCATTTTCTCTACCTTTATCCTTACTCATCAGGACCCTGGCCATCCTAGCATCAATAAGAAATGATAAAACATCCTTTTATACACTTTAAATTATACATTTATATTTAGCTCTTCAAATTGTATTCCTTTAGGATATTAATAGAGTAGAATTTGAGTCAGATGTGGCTTCTTGTTCTGGCCACGTTTATTTTCGTATCGTGTGAACGTAGGCAAGCTTTTATATATTGGGCTTTGGTTTTACCCATCAGTTAAATGGGTATGAAGGAAATAACCCCCAGCATACCCATCTCACTGATTTCTGAGGATCTCATGAGACTCTGTGTGTGTGTGTATATATGTGTGTGTGTGTGTACATGTACACACATACATGTGAAAATGTAAACCACTGTGTCTCTTATGGGGTGCTGTTTTATTAGGAGATACAGAATTACATATCACAGCTGCCTGAAATGCTGCAGGTATTTTACACTAAGGTGACTCTTTTCCTTTTCGCACCCTTTTGGGGAAGATAGGACTCGGTTTGATGACCCATTTCTGTCTTAGATACAGATGATAATGAAGACAAGATCTGTACTCGCTACGTTACAACACAGTGGGTCTTGGTCTTGCGAACTCCTGAATTGTCATGCTCTAGGCTGTTAGGAAAGGAACTCAGCAGGCACCCTAGCTTGATGTGTTGGAAGCTGAGGCTGAAATAAAAGTGCTGTATATTTATTTGCTTATGTCTATGATAGAGGCAAAAACTGAACTGAGAATGCTCTTGCCCCTCAAGCAGGGCTCTGTCCCCAAGACTGAAGTGGTTGGGTTTCTGCAATCAAAGGCATTTTAATTTTTTCATGAAAAAAAAAATAGAACACCTTCCTGATGTTTGAAATCTTTCCTAGCTCTAATGTGTTGAGTGATCGCACACTTAAGATCTCTGAAAGGTCAACAAAGAGGGGTCCAGCAGGGGGCTTATTTTTGGTTCTTATCTCACTGTCAGCAACTCCGCCTCTGGCCTGCAGCCCCATCACCTGCAGCTCTGAGACAGTGCGTGTCTAATGAAGTCTTCGTTCTAACAAAGGACATAGACCCCGGCCATTTAAACCCCAACCAAATAACTGATCCACTTTAGAATTTGACATGAATACATGGTTTTAAGAACTCATATGGTCACAAATGTTGCATCTGCTTCCAAGGCTAGGACTGGACTCTTGTCAGATGGCAAAGGTGATCCTTTCCCCTTTGTGTGGATGGTGAGAGGGAGAGGAGGTGGCACTCTCTTCTTTTTGGGGACAATCCAGTGCATAAGAGTCTATGTTTGGACTGGAAAGGTGGGAGATTTGTGCTCAATTACCAGCTTGCTGCCTTGGGCAGGTTGCTTTGAATATCTCTGGGCCCCATAGATAAATAGCCTTAGAGCACTTATTATGCCACTCAGGGCCTAGACCTTTATCATGGCCACTCTTACTATTTCTATTTTATGGATGAATACATTGAGGTTCTCTTGCCCCAGATCACACAGCTTAGGAAATGGGGAGACTCAGGGCTGGAACGCAGGTTGATGTGACTCTAGACCACAACAGCTGTTACCTCTGTGCCTTTTTGTTTGAAGGAGCCTTCTTGCTAATATCCCAGGATTCTGGGCTCTGCTGTTTGTCAAATAGCAAATTATAATTAAAGAAATCAAAGAAGTCATCATGAAAATGATGGGTAATAAGCCTTACAAGAGAGAGTTTGCAGCAGCATTTTACTTTATTAGTCTATATTTCTTGTTCGTTTATCTAATTCAACCTGTGCTTGAAAAATTTTAAAGGTTGAATGTTGAAATATATCTAACACTTGCCACTGTCAGAAACACACTCTGAAACTTTTGTTAGTTTATGAATAGGAAGTTACGCTTATCTGATGCTCACAGAGTTACCTAACATATATAGCCTATCTACTTTTTGCCGGCTCTGAGCTATATATTATTATTCCTATTTTACAGACGAGGAAACTGAGGCTCAGAAAGGTTAAATATCTTATCTGATCACCCCACAGATGGGCTTGTTGGACTGGCCTGTGTTCTTTCCTCTGCTCTACGCTAATAAAATCCTATTGTTGGCTATTACGAGTCTATCTATTAGAAAATTTCCAAGTTCACATCTTATTCCAGAGGAGAATAACAAAAAAGCAGACGACAGAATAATAATACAATAATTTGTAAAGTCTCAGCAATCACCCTAACAGGGGACTTTATATTTTAGATAACAATAACTTCATGTTCATCAGTGAATTAGTTACTAGCCTTTCTTCTCAAAAGTTTCATTTAAAGAATTTAGAAATGCAAACAGGAATTAAGTTTCTTTTCTCCCCGTTGCTGCCCTTTCACTAATCATTTTTAGAACCTTTCAGGTCCCTCTTCCCAAGAAGTGTTCCCTTCTTGGCCCCCTCTCCCTTCTCCCCACTTCCTTTCTTTATTTCACTGTATCCCCCTCCTCAATAAAACTTCCATCTTTGTTATGTACATGCAGGAGACTTGGTGAATTTTGCAAAACAATATATTTTGTAGACGGACTGAATAGTACGTATGGTATATTACACATATAGAGCAAGTAGATAGCTATTTTTGGTGACCATAGGAAGATTTAGGAGATGATTTGGGGGGAAATGGAGAGTTTCTGTTTTATAAACCCTGTTTTCATAGAAAAGGATGCCATCTCCTGTTTTATTATTTAAAAATAGCTCTGTATAGATAAGATTTGGTTCTTTTACCACTGTCCTTCTAATTAATTCTTGCCATAAAGAGATCTTCGGTCTTGATATTATCTTTTTATTGTCCCAGAAATGGTAATTTGACAGGTGATTTTATACAAGAAGGATACTAAAACTTAAAAACCTTTCCATAGGAGGGAAACACATAACTTGGCCTGATGGAAATTGTTAATCATAGATAATAATCACAGTGTTACTAAATTCAAGAGCATGTAATTTCTCCTTAACGTGACGTTGAGTCTAACCTAAAGAAAGAGAAGAGAAAACATTATTTCTTGGCAAAGTTAATTTTACAACACACCTGATGAGCACTGGCTGAACAAAGACAGGGTCCTGGGATCCCCTCCTTCTGGTCAGGGTGGAGAGCCAACGTGGTGGTGGGGGTGATTGGGTGGAGAGGGCAGAGTTTCTACTGATTTAACAACCACAGGTGGCGTCTTGACACCTGTTCGCTTCCCTAGCTGTGCCAAACGAGGTTCTCAGTCTGGATGAGAGGGTCATTTTAGAATTCTAAAATATGTTTTTAACCCCTAGGGAGACTGCAGAGTTTTGTAGGGAACGTCACGAGAAGGAACATCTTAGGCAAATAAATTCTACTGAGGGCATGCATGACATAAATAGAAATGTTATAAACCCCATCCTAAGCTTTCTGGGTATTCCTCTCATTTCTTCAACCATCCTCTACTTCCTACCTCACCTTTCTCTCTCTCTCCCTCTCTCTGTCTCTCTGTCTCTCTGTCTCTCTCTGTCTCTCTCTCTCTCTCTCTCTCTCTCACACACACACACACACGCACACCTTTCATCTAGGTAAGTAAAAAGTAAAACGTGGCCATTTCCTTATGACATAATTTCTCAAGATTACTGGGTGCTGCTAAGGATTTTTAATCAAGCTACATTTTCCTTTGTTTAATGCCTTCTTATTAGAATGCTCCAAGCACACCTTTAAAATAGAACTCTTTTCCTCTGCATATATTTTCATTAAGTGTTTGAGTATTTTCACATCACTCTCTGTTACCCTCTTTAGCTAAGATGATTCATTAAAACTGATTTAATCTCTCTATATTAGTCCATATTTTCCCCTTTTAAATAATTTTGGGACTAGTCTGACTTTCCCTCAGTTTGATCACACTTTTCCGTTATTAGGTGTTGCATCTCAGATTGCTATGCTTGATCTGAGAAACACATCATTCGTCCCTTCTGCTTCCCAAACTGTTTCAAGTTGGAACACAAATTTAATACTATTAAACTGAAAACTTGTAATTGGGTTGTCAGTATAGGTGAAGCGTATTTTAGTGCATCAATGTCTGTCTGAACATCAGACTGTTCACCACCTCTCCCTCTAAAAATTTTAATTTTATTTTTGTGTCATTGAGGTATTTTGTTTCCTTTCCTTCCCCCCCTGTTAAAGCAAGACTTCAGAAGGGCCACTGTGGGGCTTCCCTGGTGGCGCAGTGGTTGAGAGTCCGCCTGCCAATGCAGGGGACACGGGTTTGTGCCCCGGTCCGGGAAGATCCCACATGCCGCTGAGCGGCTGGGCCCGTGAGCCATGGCCGCTGGGCCTGCGCGTCCGGAGCCTATGCTCCGCAACAGGAGAGGCCACAACAGTGAGAGGCCCGCGTACCACAAAAAAAAAAAAAAAAAAAGAAGGGCCACTGTGTGTGTGTGTGTGTGTGTGTGTGTGTATACCCAGGTTACACATGTAAGTACTCAAATTTGTCCATATGCAATTTCCATGTAGTTTAGAATTAATTCCACTTGAATACGAAAATAGCCAGGGATTCATGTGTCTGGTTCTGTTCACCTAGAAATTTAATATTGCTCACATAGCCTTGCAAACCTTTGCATGAAATTTTCCTAGTCCTGAAGACAGCTTGTG